>NW_021633067.1:0-54401 GCF_004799145.2 Neltuma alba | reverse complement strand
AAGTGAAGGGAAAAGAAGCTAGATTGACTCTAGAGAGAGTATACGTAAGAATTTTCAAAGAAATAAATATATGATTCATTGTTTGTTTCATTTTCAACTTATATTCAAGATTGTGCATCTTGTTGTTCATGTTTAGTGTCATCGTCATTTTGGTCCTGAGATGGATGTTTATCTGAGTGAGAGCCATCTGCAAGGTGGTCAGACTGATCATGAGAAGCAGTGTTCTTTTTGTGAGCAGTGACTTGCTTGACATGGTTGTAATCTCCTTTCTCCATGAAAAGTTGAGCAAAGTGGTGCCTGCAATACAGGACACCGTCAAGTGCAGCATAGGAGGAGTGTGTGAGAGGACACCCTGCATGAGCACACCTAAAGCAAGTCTTGTGGTAGCATTCTCCTTCCAGTGTCACCTTTTGCAACAACAAACACAAGTTTATATTTAACAAGGCCTGCAACTTTTTTCTTCCTGTTTACATCACAATTCTGAGTGGGAAGCATTTGAAATTACAAACCTTTTCCAGAGGATAGACAGTTTTAGTGCAAACTGCACATTTGTCCTGGGTTCCACTGAACAATGAAGAGAGTTTATTTGAGTTCTTGCTCTGTTCACATCCCAGGAAGAGGAGAAAAAAGGTTATTTCAGCAAGAGTATTGCAAATGAACGATTACAGTGGGTCAATGTGTTGCACAGAGTCTGATGAATAAATCATGCTACTCACGGCTTGCGACTTCTTAAAGAGTTTTTACATTATATACGGATGGCTCAAAACAAATACAAATACCTTCAGCCATATGCCCATAAGCTTCTTTCAGTCAACTAAATCAATTTTTAACTATCATGACAGCAAATAAACTTAAACTCTGAACCCTCATTCTTCAATAATAATATCAGATGGCTCTTATATTGTTTCTACCAAGAATATCCTTAGAGTTTGTTAGAAAAAGCATACAAAAAAGGGAGGATATCGAGCATACCGTCTCATGTGATTTTTCAGAAGACTTTGCTGCAATGTTTGTGAAAAAGTTTGTCAGTTAAATGGAAACTTATGAATGGAAGCAATAATCTGCACTGCTTAACACTGAAAGAAATGAAATGAGATGAAAGATTGATCATGTTGTCATTACCTGTGTGAAAGTTCTTGCTGAAATTTCCAGATTCCTTGAAAAGCTGCTCAAAATGAGGCTTGCAATACAGAACTCCATCCATTGAGGAGTAGCTACTCATCTGCCCATCATATTAACTTTGTTTGATTCACATTCATTGCAGTTTAAATATAACTTTCAAATATCAAGATTCTGAGAATTTCATCCTCTTTATGAATTTACTGAACTTGACTCAAATTGATTCCAGCTCAATAGGACCTCTAAAAAGATCAAATTCTTATCACCACTTCTTCTAATTATTAAGACTAAAAGATGTGTCATAGTTCACATGTAAACTAAATTTCATCAATTTTTGAAGAAAAAGACATGAAACTGAGGATAAAATCGGCAAAAGAAATAGTACAGACATAAAAACAAAGGAGGATACCGAAAGGAACCCCTTGCAGTGACTGCATCTAAAGCAAGATTTATGGTAAGGAACTCCCTCAAGAGACAACAGATCCACCACATACACAGTCTTATCACATGCATTGCATTTATCCAATGTTCCTGTAAATGCCATTTCTCTTCCTTAAACAAACAAATTACAACGTGCGTACAAATATATGTACTGTATATTGTATGTGTGTTTCTGCTGTTCCTTAACTGACCCAAACGATATAACTGAGGATTGAAGGGATGCTGAAAGAGACAGGACTCATACTACAAAATGGAACGATAAAACAGAGCCATTGGTTGATTGGGTTAGATTATGTGTTAGGAAATATTTTGAGACAAAGATGGAAAACTTAAGGCGTGATTTGTGGATGCAATCCAATTGATTGGAGTGAATGAAGGGTTGCTTCCTTTTGACTTTTTCAAGGCTCCACAATTAAAGAATGATGCATTTAAACATAACTAATTAAATTAAACCCTTGTCACATAAGTAATTAAATCAATGAGTCTGAGACGCCGACAGGGATACTTAAATTTAGAGTGTAGTTTAAGGTTGAAATGATAGTTGTGCCCAAATAATTGTCCTTTTAAAATGGCGCGAGTGCACCGGGTTCCTCTCGAAAACAGTATATTGAAGTTTACAAAATTTTAATTTATTTTGTATTTTTAATATTCTTATTTTGTATCCTTAACATAAGTATTACGTTCTGATATATTTTACGCTATATTACTAATTTAATTAAAACGTCTTATATTTGCACTTACTCTCACATATATTCGATAATAATTTTTAACTGTGAATTTAAAAGTAGTAATTAAGAATTATAAAATAATAAAATTTAAACCACTCATATTTAATGTCAAATAATATGTAAACTGATATCAGGTGTATCCTCCTGCTTATGTGCTCCTTCCATTTCCACCCATTGGTTCAATTTCAAGTTTTCAACATCAAAAAGACTATTACCCAAGGGAAAAAAAAAAAAAACGTTAAAAAGACTATACTAGCCTGCTTCAAGCAAAGCAAGTTCCAGGCTTGAACATATTTTGTGATGATCAAACCTTATTACTGCTCTCAACAACAAATGAAAACTAATGCCCTCTAGGGGATTTAGTCTGGACAAATACAGAAAAATAAGGAAACTGTCGTAATGGGTAAAACTCATGAGGCCAAGGTCATCCAATGGCAGACACGATCATGGAGGCAATACTACTTGTTGGCAGAGAAAGAGATCTGAAATGGTCTTTCCATGGCGATCAATTCTTCGAGAGCAGTTGACGCCACCATCTAGGATGTTTCTGACAACAACATTCAACGACTGGATTCCCTTGACTTCATATATCTCTACCTTAACATTATCATTCATCCATCTGTATCTTTCACTTCCTGCATCTAAGTCCAAAGCAGACAACTTCAAAAGAGGAGAGACCACTGCTTTTACCCACTGGGGCGTGATAATCTGCTTCAACCTCTCAACATCAGGGGGGAAATGTGGGATAAGAGAAAAGTTTAAATCATTTCCTTTATCACCAGCTCGGCTGTGGGCTAAGCGGTACAGAGGAATCTTCTGGCCAGAAGGGGCAGGTGAAGCTAATTCTGAGAAAGAATTGTCAGTTTCAGCTTGTACATGTATTGGCCATATCAATGTATGAGTCAGATTGCATTCAGGAACGACCACTTTATCTGAAGGGCTTGTCCTGCAGCTCTTCACATCAATTCGCCAGAAAACATCCTCTCGCCTAACCTGTAGGGATTAGTGTCTTGATTAGTCAAGAAATCACGGCCTTCTAACTTTTCACTAATTTTATTTGCAAAATAAATAAATAAACAATATAATCTAACAAGATTAAAGGATGAAAACAGAAAATTTATTTAGTTTTGATTATAAAGTGCACATAAGTGAGGTTTACGTGCAGGCATATGCGTGTACGGGTATAACAGTGGTCAAGAGAGAGAAGAATACCAATCTCTTTTCTAGAAGAATTTCTTTCTTCACTCCAGTACTGCATTCAAGAAACAGGAAAAACTTATCACAGTTATTATAAAGGTTATTGGGCATCGAAGATCATAACAAGAAGGAAAAATATCTATCATTAAGTTTACGGAATAAAGTAGCTCTTTGTATTCAAACAAACCCAGTTTCAATTTTTGGGACCCACCTCATTTAGAAGTTCAGCTAACCGGGCAATGATCCATTTATATGATAGCAATCAAAACAGGAACAGTTTTCAAAAGCCAAGTGAAACTAATGAAATTGCAAATTGCAGGTTATATACTTGATACTTCTTCTTCACAACAATCTATCAATGACCAATCCGGCAACAAAACTAAATGACAGAAAAAGTACATATGCGGTTAGTTCTTCCTTGATTTCAGAACATTTTTTTCTTTCATAAATATTTATAAAAGAAATTTTCATTTCAGAAAGATTTAGATTTAAGAATAGAGAATATATCATTCTAAGAAAGTAAAAGACGAAGAAACAAAACAAAACAAAACAAAAGGACGCAATGCGTCAGTATAAAAGCGCCATTCAATCCCTCTATAACCAGCAATAGACCAAATTAGCAGATGACCGCAAAGACGCCAGAAGAGATCAAAATTACATGGTGGAAGGTTATATTGACAACATAGAAATAACTACGTAATTATTGGTGCTTCCAACAAATTCAGAAATGCTAATTCGATGCAAAATTAAAATTTCAGCTTTTTTTTTTCCTGTGAACTCGTCAAATGCCAAATAAGAAGATAAAGACTGTCAATTGAACCCTGACGCAATATTTACATATATAAATACTCCACAGGAAGAACTTTAATTAAAAAAATTTTGCATACTAGACTTAAATGGAGGATGTCGAAGAGCATTGACCTGATACCACCGCCACCAGCAGGCCCATTTGTATACAATGCCGTAAATTCTCTAGTAAATTGGACAGCATGTTCCTTCTGTGCAAACAGTCCATCCATCCGTAACCTTATATCTTCACTAGTCTCCCAGGATGAAGAATTTGCATCAATGCTGGTAGCCTTTAGGCTATCAACTCCAATTATATAAGCAAGAATTTGGGAGTTAAGATTGGGAAACGATTCTCCCATCCATGATCTAACCTAATCAAGTACATGAACAAAATGTTAATTGATGGAGAGCAGCAAGGACCAAGCAGTTGCATGTTTTGTCCAAAGCATTAATTTCTTTCACCTAGTACCTTAACTAACTATAAAACTTCCTAACTAGTCAACTTAGCTCCTCTAACTAGTTATTTTTATTGAGAGTTAACTAATTTTAACTAACTTTCTTAATTTGCATAAATTAATTAATTGGAGTTTATAAAAAGGGCCGCAGGGAGTAATTCATTAAAGTACACGGAACAAAAAGAATCATTACGTCTCACTGGTCTGAATGTTTGCTTCATGAAAAGGTTGTAAAAGTTACCAAAAATTCAGCAGCTTTAGCACGTTTGACACATTCATAGCCACCATAAGATATCTCTCCCCATCCCTTCCATCCGCACTCCTGAAAAAGGTATATGATGCATCAAAACAAATGGGAAAAACCGAATGCCTCCTTTGTACAAACTTCAGGAAACAAATCGTGCATTGAAATATCGGCTAATATCTTACATAATTAAAGCCACAAACAAGCTCTCAAACATAATGAAGAAGAAGGTGACTGAAGGCAAAGCTGCCTCTAAAATATTATTTCAGAAAAAAAAAAGCCTAAATTATTTCATATTGTTTCTGAAATTGAGCAGCTAATTTTCATGCAGCAGGAGGGCATGCAATACAAAATATTTTTACTTAAAAAAGAAATTAAAATGAAAAAGAAAGTAAAATGAAATGTAAGATTGTATGGTATACACTATGTTAATGCCATTGAAAAGCATCACCGTAAAATAACCCTCAAAAGTTATCAGAAGTCAAAGTTTTTTCTTTTGTCCAGAAGATGTCCAAGTTGACCATTATATGCATAACATTTCAAACAAAGTATGCAGTTGATTGAGAAGTAGCTTGGATCTTACAACTACAGCAGGATGACAGCCAAGACTAAACAATAAACTATCACCACACAAGACAGTGCAATAGGACCACTTTTTATGACAGGAAAAAGAAAAACTAAGATAAGATCGTGGAAGTAAGTTCCTAATTTATTTAATTCAAGTCCTACATGCTCTTCTGAAGACAAGGATTAAAAATCACACCTTTGGAACCAACTGCAGAAGTTCATTAGGAACTGGTTTAATGGAGGGTTTTGCCCCAATGCAGAGAACACTACAGCTTGAAATTGGAAGGAAAGTAACATTCTGAAAATCAACAACCTGTTCAAGAACAAGATGAAAATTTTCCCCATATGCCATCTTCTGATCATAACAGTACCTTCTTTTTGTCAAATAGCATGACCAACATGACACTAAACTTACTAAATCAGGGGTCACATAAGCACCAGGATCTCCAACCTCATAAAGTAGTTGTTCAGCACATGTACCGAAATTTAGTACTCCACCACTACCTTCCGCCTTTGCTACACACACTTGTCCATCAAAACAAACTTCAGCATAAGGAAGTGATAAATCCAGTAGCTTCTCAAAGGGTATATCTCGATACTTGTCTCCTACAATGTGTAAGATGAAATTTAAGAGAATCTATTTATTCGCCCAAATTCCAAAGTTGTATCTTATATGCTAGGAAAGAGATATGCAACATAAGCAGACCTGGATGCATGAAATATCCACCAGTGAGTTGGCAGCCACACTCTAGAAGGTGCCCAGCCAGAGATCCTTGTGCTAGTTGATTTAAGTCATCCCAATTCCAACCCAGCTCATAAACCTACACATATACCAGCATAATCACCAAAAATTTAATGTAGTTGGTATGCAGCATGCTCCACAGAAAACAAATTATTTTTTCCTTAAAGAATGCCCAATTAATTCAATGAATCCCATTAAGAACCTATTGTTACTCTCTCACCGGGTCACTTTCTTCATTGATCTTCTTTAATGGATAAGTTAGTTGAAGTCTCTATTTATCTCCTTAAACTAAAGAATCTATTTTGTAACCTAAAATATGAATAATTGTACAAACCCAACAAATCCCACAACTGAATCCTTCTGTACAAAAGTACAATTCAGTTCCTTCAAATAAGAACACACTTCGATGGAGGAATAGCTGGGGATTAGGATGAGACAAAAATATCAGATTCCATACCATAGGTGACAAGAATAAAGCAGCATCAGCAATTCTTGAAGTGATTATCACATTTGGTTGGTACTTTTCAAGACAACGAACAATAGGAGCTGCTCCCAGGTAGGTGCTGACACCCTTCACAAATAATTATATATAAAACTTGAATACTTTTACAGCACAATTGTCATGAAAATGCAAATGCAAATTTGTTCTTTTAATGTGCATGTTGTATGGGCTAATACGGGCCAATATCTTCTAATTATGGCTAAATTCCTCAATTAAAGAAAGATGATATGCAATAACAATTAACTTCGGTCAAATCCTTTAAACAACTATTGAGGATCAACTAAACTGGGGAAAAAAAAATTTATCACTAATTTCCTAAATTCTTGAAACATCAATAAATTTTGTAAGATTTCTCAAATGACAATGCAATAGCAGAAGCAAACAGGAAAAAACAAAGCTGTCACTTCGATGAACAAATATAAAGGAAAATAAATTCGCAACTTCCTGCATCTCCTAATTCTTAGTACATTTTAAATAAATGAAGAAACAATGCAAAAATATCGTGAGTCAAGATTTTTCATATGAAAATGCAATAGTAAAGCCAGACAGGAAAAAAACAAAGCTGTCACTTCAATAGCAAATATGAAGGAAAATAAATTGACAATTTTCTGCAGAAAGAGAGAATTGGTTGGTTATCAACAAATAACTTGAAGCCAGAAAGAGAAATGACAGATAATGCATTAAATATATGATAGCAGATGCACCCAAGAGACTAGATTCTTACACCCTCCATGTTATGCAATCTCTCAGGTAAGCATCCTGAACCTGAAAAAAATAGACGAAGTTCGAATATTATAAAGATCTAATGTCGCAAAGTTAAGCGGAATGAATAATAAGAAAACCTCAGAAAGGCCCTTTAAAGAAGCTAATGGCAAAAGACAAAACAGAAAGCAGATATAACTATAAGGTTAAGTCCTAGAAAGTTAGAAATGGAAGTGCGAACTGCTTATTATAAAATCAGGTCTAGGTGCAACAGCTCCTACCAATTGGATTCTTCCAAAGTGTTCATCAATCAAAGAAGCAGAAACAATCTCCACACCATTGTCGCACTAAAACCGTCTTCCTAAAGGTGCAATCACCCAGTATACATCAAACATAATGGAAAATCTAAGTTGTAATAGTAGGTAAAATGAAATTCCATAGACAAATAAATAGAATTGCATTCGAATTGATATTTCAAAATGCCTCTTCATATTTGCAGAATTCATTTGAACTACAAAGTAAAGTGTGCAATGAAATTTAAATACCTAAACTGGCGGTGGATATCTCATGAGCAACAGCAACAGAAACATTAAGCCCCAGGCTGCTAGCTATTTCTAAGACTTTTGCTTGAGCACCCAGCGGGTCCACTTTAAGAAACAAAGAAAGGACTAAGTTAGAAAAATGAAATGCATCTATTTAGATACTGCGTCAATGCAAACCACAAGCACTATGCTATCATATGAACTCTCTTGACACTCAACAGCATCAAGTGATCCAATATGTGAAGTCTTAAAAATTCTTACTTGCACCCATATTGGTAATTATGCAAGTTCCTCTCTCTGTAGCTTGAGGCAGCAATGTATGCATCCAGTCAGATACTGCAATAGAAGTTTACAACTACCACGAACTTAAAATTAGAAAAATGAAAAAGACAGCATAGTAAAAAGATCAGTTGAACTTTCACTAATTCGATTGTATCACTCAGAAGGTGCAACTGGTGACACGGCTTAGGTAGAAGATACAGACGTAAACATAACCGCATTACTCATTCAAAAGCGGCTGAAATAAAAGCATGAAGAAGACAAAGTAGACTTCATTCAGAATTTTTATTTTGTTGTTGAGCTCAGTGCTAGAAATGAATCTCGATATTCCACGATGTAGCAATACACAAGTTGCCCTCCCAGGAAACACTTACTCCGCGAATCATACCCATCGCCTCCAGAAACCATGATTCGATAACGATCAGCAAGAGTACGCTCTGCCAGGCATTCAAGCACCAGGTAGTTTAGTTCTTTGGCTCTTCTGAGCAACTTAAGAGCAGCCAAAGGCCTGTCACCACCAAACCCTGCTCCACAGCCAATGTAAACCTTATCCCTTCGCCTCTTGGGACAATTTCTCTGTAATAAAATATCAACACAGTGAACTGCTCTGCTGACTTAACTGGTAGATGAATGGGAATGACTAGAAAGAGAACATTAGCGAAGGAACAAGAATTTTACCAGCTTGATCGAACAGTTATGGATTTCTTCTCCATCCTTGGTTTCCATCACTTTGTGTCACCGGGTTCTCCTGCTGTTATTCACATACGAATGCAGATATACCGATTATGAAGATTATATTCGAAGATGATTACCGCTCTGAATATAATAATTCGGAAGCGAACGCAGCGAAAGAAATTGTTTTTTCGCGCGGGTGAAAAAAGAAAAATTCAAAAACCAAAAAAAAAAAGGGTGAAAGGAAAAGGACGAGGGAAAAAAATCTAGTCACCACAAAACTGGTTAGTGGAACTGGGCTCCTATGATCATCTCCACGAAGACAGCATTAGCAACTAGCAAGCAAACTCTTCCGTACTGGAGGAGGCGAATTTTTCGAATGCCTACGTGTATAAATAGAGACGTGCCACCTCAGCGGCACGTGCCAGATAACGTTGAATTTTATATATACGTACATACATTTATATATATATATATATACTCCTCCCGTCCTTAATATAAGACACAATTCTTGAGTTAGTTTTGGTCCTAAACATAAGACTCATTCCTCATATTTATCAATTTTCTCTAAATTACCCCCATGGATACTCCTTCAACCATAATTAAGTATAAGAGAGAGGGGGTATTAAGAAAGATGACTATGGTATTTTAGGAAAAATATGTCACTTTTCTTATAATTAACTAACTTACCTAACTTCCTTAATCTAAACAAATTAGTTCAATGGGTCTTATATTAAAGATCGGAGGAGTATATATATTAATATTATGATATATCTTATAGTTTTTTCTGATGGTCTTACCCCATCAGATATGCCATAAAAAAGAAGAAAAATGAGAAGAATACATCTCCTTGTTCCCACAAATATTACCATCTCTTACCATCCAAAATATCAGGAGCGCCTCCTTTAACCCCAGGGCAATGAGTTGCAAAATGTCCTCTATAAAACAAATCTACTCGTCCTCTGACATTTAAAGAGATCGGGTTTGCTGATGTTGAGAGATGGAAGAAGCGCTTGTGTCTGAGGGATCACAGGGTTTACGGTTGGAAGAAGGGAAGGCAAAAGAAATAAGAGAAACATAATAAATGTACAAGTAAATTCCATTTCATCACTTTATCTTATATACCAAATAAATCATATGATCGAATATGATCGAATGCAAAGAACCTATTGAAAGTTACAACAAAGTAAATCCTTGGAGGTATGAAACTCTGCATAATTTCCTCCGTATCAGAAGAAATTCCCCAATCTACTCTGCCTTGATTTGACTCTGCCAATATTCCTTTTCCCATAGTTGTGCCTGTCTGGTTGCATTAGCTTTTCTGTCCCGGAAATCTTTCAGGAAGGAAACATCATCAGGAGGAATTGAGCATGGAAGTGAATCACTGGGAAACTTGACGAGCGACTCCTCCATGAACTTCCTCCAGTTTCCTTGTGCACCACACGCCATTGTTTCTGGACACAGCTCCGTAGCTGTAGGAGGCACTGTTGGTTTGAACTTTAACAGCTTTGCATATTCGTTCAAAAGATGAAACATGTAGTCGTATACATAGTCTATTTTCAAGTCCTCCTGCATGAACCTGCTAGCAGCTTCCCCTATTGCCTGAGCCTGCTCAAACCAAAACATTTCTCTTCTTTGGATTAAACTAATAACTTAGCAAGAATGGCTTGGTTTTGGTTTTCAAGTGGCAGTGTTAATATTACCTGATGAGTGTGATTGTTGCCCCATTCAACAGCAAATTTGAGAGAAGTGCACTTGGAAGAATCACTGACGGGCCAATAGTGTTGTAAAGGCATCATGCCTCTGATGAAGAAGTCATAGTACTTTGGCCTTACGTACAGTGTCATAGCATCACAAGCCAGTATGTATTTCTCACTCACCGACCATGCCCATCCTTCTATGTATATCTTATACCTAACCACAACAAAACAAAACAAAATGATACTCCAGCACAAATCTCTGCTGTTAAATAAAGTTTGAATATGGCTATAGATAAAGGAAAGTTGATCCTTGATATTCTCTTCTATCCAAAATCTGTTTTGTTAGCTTGATTCAGTGGCTAAGAGCTAGAAAAGGGCACAATCCAACAGCTGTACAATGTAATGAATGAGTTAGCTGTGGAATCAAGCCTCACAAACCAGATTTGGAATAGAACGCAACAGGGTTTCTGATAAAGGACCCTTCCCTACCTATGGGTGCATTGGTCCTCTAACTTGGATGCTTTATACCCTTGTTTGGACTCTTGTACCCAATCCTGTCATGAATTCAAACACATAACATATATTATAACTGATCAGCACAATCAAAAATAGCCACAAGTTTTAATGTGTTATCAAGTACTTTCAACAAATGCATGACATGTCAAAGAATGTCCTCACACTGAATTAGGAGTTCGTGCATGTTGGTTATGATTTGTCATTTATCGACATACCAGATTATTGAAACATAGAAAGTTGAATACCTGAACGTAGATACGAGTGTTCCAATCATGTTCATTAGAAACATTACACTTCATAAGGTCTCTTCTGGTAGGAGCCACGTGAGGGTTTCCCTTCCAATAAGCGTAAGGCACTCTGTCCTCCCACTTGATCTTCTTGTTCCCTTCTTTTATATCTTCTAATGTATCTTTCCATGGCTTTAAATTTATCTCAGCCCTATCATGAGTTCACAACATTAATGGGCGTAAAAATGATTTGATTAACATCTATATTCTAGAGAATTGAAGCATATCAAGCTAAATTCACAATCAATATCAATACATAACATGTGGAATGCATTATTTATAAATAGCAAACAGTAAGCCTCATTTGAAATCAATTTATTAGACTGTGCTTTTGCGGAAAAACCAGATGAAGTTATCAATTTTGTGGTGAGAGATTAGTTTGGATGGTTGCGGAATCGTTGTGTGAGAAAATGCAAGACAACATGGGTTAAGCAAGGGCAATGGGGAAGCATTCCAGTACACTATAAACAACATATGAGCTGGAAATATGACGATCAAGAATTGTGTCTTGCATCATAAATTCTGACTGGAAATCGTACATCTTCATTAAAAATATCCTCTCTTAAAAGAAAATTCATTAGGAATCATTTAATAATTTGGATTCTTAGAGAGACTAACTTAGTTGCTGATTAGCTCATTAAGGCTACTATCGAGGAGATATGCCCATCTAGTTGGATTTGCCCCCCCTCATCTTTTGTTGAAAGTTGAAACTATTGGATAAGGATGCTAAAGTTTCGACTGAAAAAGTTAAGATAGGGGTGGGTTGATTTGTATTAATTTTCTGAATTTTGCTATGTCTTCTGACTCCGTTGGTTGATATTGATATATGACGTTTTTTCTTTTTGGGGGGGGGGGGGAGTACTAAGATTTTTTTTGAAAAAAAAAAAAGCACTTTCTTAAACATATATGTCAGGATTATGAAATAATTACCATCCCCAAAAGGACCAATCCGGAAAGACGATGTCTAAACTCCGGTCGTCGGAGCAATATCGAAACAAGGGTGGTGGGCTGGCCTGTGGTCCACGGTGATGCCGGGAAGCTACGACGGGCCTATCATCACAGTCAAACATCATCTCCAAATCAGGCAATTTGGACGGGTACCATCTCGTGAGTTGCAATATGCCCCACAGAGTAAACAGATCTCTGGTCTGTATTGACTTCCTATACGTGTCCACGTACACCCTCCCGTCCAGGATCACCACCCTAAAATGGGCCGTCCTTCTCGCCCCCTCCACCATGTCCCTCGTGATTCCCGTCTCCCTCCAGGGCCGTAGATCTTCGTGGATGAATCTGAAGTGGGCGGGACACGTGCGGTTCCATGGACGGCTAGGATTGTGCCTGGCCGGGTAGTCTCTTGAGCATGTTTGCGTCTCGTTTTGTTTGGCGCATTTCAGAGGGAATTCTTGCCTGATTGGTGGGGGAAGAAGCTTCTCTTCTGACCTGGAAACTCCTGCAAATATTGACTACAAATACCAAAGCCCATAAATTATTTTAAAAAAAAAAAAAAAAGTATTATTCATTTTTCTACTTACTGTACGTACACATTTGTTTTCTTATATATATATAGATGAATTAATTGTAGCCCCATATTTTATATGGGGGTATAAAGTGAATTTTATTTCTATAACTGATCACTAGTGCACTTAGAATCTGAATTAATTAATCAGGGCAAAACAAATTTCTGGTAAAAATTTTCCTAAAATTCCAATGGAAAGAATTCATCTTTATTATATATGCTATTAATAATTAATACTTTCATAAATGCTTCTCCCCCGGAATTATACAAGCAAATATAAGTGCTGGGATTCACAGTGGACCCATAATTTCCTTATAATTTATCCAGCCAACTGAATGAGTTTAATTTTAAATACAGAAAACCAGATCGACGCAAAACCCATCAATATCACTGTTACTGATCTGTTGAAATCTGAAAATACTTGAGCTAAACCCATAGCATCATATGAACAGTGAATATGGTTGAATTACCATCTACACTTGTGAGCAAATCCACTGGGTAATTTCGATGAAACGATGTTTAGTGAAGCAGATAAAGGAAAACTACCACTGGTCATGCCAAAACCAAAATTTTGAACAACTTCTTACTTACATTTGAGTAAACAGATAAAATAAAAACTGATCATGAGAAAATGCATCTGTGAGTTTGGTAATTAAATGGCATGCGCGCTTGAATATAATAAGTTAATGGTGCGTGATAATTGATATTGAACTCACCACGTCAAACCTGCCGGCGAAGGAAGATAATAGAGTGGCCACGAAGCAGAAGACGACGACGACTATGGTGGTGGCAGCAGCCGATGCCGGAGTCTTCATGGGCCACCACTGGTACAGCCACCGCAGTCTCTGACGAGGATTGGAGGAAGAAGAACGACCCAGAAGAGTTTCAGGTATATCTCGTTATCTTTCTTCATGCTCTCCCCTGAGCTTTCTCTGTGATATATGTATGTATAGTTCTGCTCACTTCTGGGTCAGATATATTTACAGAGTTTGATTGTTGCTGGTGACATATATGGAATCCTCAAAACGTGTTTGGGTGAGTTTGATCTGTGCATGTGGAGGACTGCGAGAGGAGGAGGGGGAGAAAGAAGGTCCCATCACTCATAATTACAAAATGTTGACCCCTTCTTTATAAGTCTCGTTTCTTAACTTTTCTTTCCATGCATCCTGTCTTTAATATTTAACATAAGATTAGTTGCCTCGTCTAATAGATTTAAAAAAAAAAACTAATTAAGTTAACTATTTATAGTACTCCTCCGGTCGTTAATATAAACCCATTTAACTAATTTGATTAGATTAGGAAATTAGGTAAGTTAGTTAATTATAGAAAAATAACCATTTTTCCTAAACACCAAAATCATCTTTCTTAATACCCCTCTCCCTTTTTTACTTGATTATGGTTGAGAAGTATCTATAGGGGTAATTTAAGAAAATTAATAAATATGAGAAATGAGTCTTATATTTAGGACCAAAACCAACTCAAGAATTGAGTCCTATATTAAGAACAGGAGTAGTAATTAAGTGCTATCTTTTTAAAATGTTTTTACTATCACATATTAGCTTACCACGATAAGAAATATGAAAGTACAATCTGGATATTCTTTAAAAAAACAGTACGAGTCCCCTTATCGTCTTATATTGATCCCTTAGTTAATCTGGGTCAATTTTTTTAAAAAAAGGTTTTCGGGTTAATGTAATATGGATATTGATTATTTAAGCTGGCAGCTGGCTGTTTGCTACATAATCCAACGTCACTGGTGCCCGCCCGATGTAAAATCATCATCATTCTTAATTTGAGATTTTGTAATTTTAAAATATTTTTTTTTAGAATTTTTTTAAGAACAAATATAGTGGTGGGATATATACTAGTGGTTTTTTTTAAATCTCTATGCAATTTGTTACTTCCTATGAATGAGTATTTTAATAATTAAGAACTTTTATTAATTTAGTTAGTTGTAATGTCCAGAAAAGTGTTTTTTTAATGGAATAAATTTATTCAAAAGAACAAGTAAATACACAAGGCATAACACGATTACAAAGCAGCCCTCAGAAAAGTGTTTAATAAAAAGGATCAAAGCCAATCACTCCAAGGTTCTATAGAAAGAATCGGAAGAAATATTACACTTTTTTTTTTTTTGCCAACACACTATTTATTAATTATAAATAATCCAGTTTATTAAAATTTTATAAGGTAAATATGTAATTTTATTTCTAATTTTATTTCTTAAGTACACCCAGTTAGTGCAATTTTATTCATAATTCTTTTTTACAACTTTACCCATAATCTCTTTTTTATGTAAATTTATTAGGGTAAACTTGGGTCCACCCAGTTAGACAATAATTTGTTTGTATGATGTATTAAAAAAATCAATTTTAGAAATTTTAAATTAAAAATAAGAAATCATGTATGTCAAACATCATTTTGAGCTTCAATTACTTTTTAATTCAAAATTTTAATTTTGATACGTTGGCGCAAAAAAAAGTTAATTTTCATGACCTAAAAGCCATCCCAAACAAAGCCATATATATTAAAAAGTCATAAGTTTGCGTTTTTTGAATTGTATTAGTATATATTTAATTACTATGTTTTTATGAAAAGTATTAGTTCAAACATTTTAAAGTTATTTAACAGTTTCATATTTCCAAAAGTAGTTAAAGTTGAGGTTTTAATTTTAAAGTGGTTCCGAATTCTTTTGTGGTATTTATTTCATTTAATAAATCCAACTTTTTAACACATGCACCCCCCTTGCATTCAATTTTTTTTCAAAAAAAAAAAAGATTTTGGGCGTAGGCCCGTATTATTCACAGAAAAAATAAAATACAGCTAAACATAAGATAAATAATTTATATTATAAAATAAATCTCATATTTAAGACTGAGAGAGTATTTAGTTTTAGAGTATTATCAAATAATATGTATTCTACTTTTTTTTTTTTTAACAACTCATTCTATGTGAATATTTATTATTATTGGTCAATTACTTAGAAATGGAGTCAACGTTACGTTCAAGGCAAGCAAGCACACAGTTTTGGTTTGACCAATTGCAGGATAACTTCCCCTAATTCTGCCAAACTCCGGGAATCGTAAAAGTCTTTCAATTGTGAAGATCCAGTTTAGTTATATAATACAAATATTTTTTTTAATATTTCCCTTCAGCGATTATATATACCATTATGGAGTAATTATCTAGCATTTTATTTTATTTAAAAAATAAAGCTTAGTCCATATGGTATATGGAAAGAATGCACATTCTCATTGACTTGTGGCATAAACTATAAAATAATTAAGCTCACTTCCTTTTTTTTCTAACGTTCAATTAATGGCTTAAATTATTTGTTTCTGACCAGCAATAGCTTGGTAACCCAACTTGAAGGAGACGCATCAAGGGGGAGAAGGAATTTTATATATATATATATATATATATATTATATTTTAAATTAAGTATTTTTATATTAAATTTTTTTTATTTTAACAAAAATTTAAAATTACTGGAGACTAGTTATCTAGTAACAAAAATTTGATTTAAAAATTTAAATTACAAGATGTGAATAGATACGATAGGGGGCAAAAAAAAAAAAACAGACACGATGTTTTTATTTTATTTTTAATTGGCAATCCATCTACTGTTATTTCCTTCTCTTTACGGCCATCTAAATAGAACGATTCGTTAACTTTCTAGTATTAGTTAGAACTTATAAAAGATGAAGGATAAAAATGTTAACATCTATTTAAAAAGGTTTTTGTTTTCTTATGCATTGCATAGAAACTAGTTATCATGAATTAACTTTTTTTTTGTCAAGTCTATTTTTTTTTTTCCATTTGATCAATAGTTCTTTTTTCATACTTAGAGCGCAGAGAGTTCTCTCTGTCAACTCATGTTTCTGCTGCGCTTTCTTTTAAAAATACGTATTATGTTTGTTTTTAATCAGAAATTCTTCTACTTTTATTTCCTTCTCTTTATGGTTCTTAAATTGATGGACTCTTTTTTTTTTTTATTATTAATTAGGACTTAAAAGAAACAAAATATCAAAATTGTAACTTTCTACGACAAAACATATGTGTGTGCATGGATGTATATTCAAATTTTTATCTGAACTTCAAGATCTCTTTTTAGTTTTTATATCTGAGCTATGGCTAAGCAAATTGTCACTTATGAAATGTGTTAGTTTAATTTGGATGGAAAAATGAAGAAGTAATGGTTTCTAATTGGTAAATGATTCAGCGGCACGAAATGGTGTGCGTGAGCTGTTCAATAATTTGGTAAGGTCAATAACCATTTATGGCGCAATTCAGGTAATTTCCTTCCCATTTATGCTCGTTCTTATAGCTTAATTTATTACTATTCAATATGGTGGGCGATAAAATTAGAGTATTGCTCACGTGAGCCCCCCCGTTTGGGGGGGGGGTGGGTATTGCTCCCTATAAGGCGCCCGCATGCAATTACGTAACAATCAATTAATAAATAAGTTCAAATCTCACTGTCAGACGTGGGAATTTTGTTGGTGTGTCACTAGAAAACTTAACAATAAATATGAAGAATTTGATGTAACTATTTTCCGAATATATATAATTACTGGTAAAAAATATATAATATAAAATTTATAGTAAACCATATATATATTATAAATTACTGTATGATGAATCTCATTCGCAGTAAGGTGGGAGTTTCATTTCTATTATATTATTCTTCCGGTTCTAAATATAAAACTCTTTTTGTAGTATAAATTACACTATAAAAGAAGTTTTATATTTAGAACCGGAAGAATATTGTTGTTGAAGTAAAACAAAAGTTTCTAGAAGCATTTATTTACACAATTAGAGACAAAAAAAATTTTATACGCTTACCATATATTCCATAAATCACAATTGAAAAAAGGATTTTACTGTCATTTCAAATAAGCCCTTACTCTCCCTCCCAAGTCACAACCCATCCATGGGAGTTGGCTATCATTGTTATTTTCCTTTTTTTTTCCTTCTTACCCATCTCGTTAAGACCAATATTCATACAAAACATTAAACCATAATAGTTTCTGGTTTAAAAAAAAAAAAAAGGCCATAATAGTTCCTCATTACTTCCTGATATGATACGTTTTGGGTTTCGTTACAGCAAAGCTCAATATCAACCTTGAAGGACGCAAGAGAACATCGGAGCATGTTCATGCGCAGACTTTGTTTTACAAGCACCAGTGTCACTTTCAGACTTGGGTTCTGGAGCTTCAGCCAATGAGAACTGCTTATGTTTGCTAATTTCCTAGGTTCTGTGTTTTCCATTATATGTAATGTTCGTGCGTGTGTGACGATCACAAATTCTATCGTCACTTTTGTGGTCAACCGGCTTCTTCCTAAATCACAGTGTGGCTCAGCTATAAAGAGTTTGAACTAGCAGCACTAAGCTTCTTCAACACGCTGCACAGCCTCAGAAGTCAGAGCTTGAGGAGGATGTCCCTTTCCATGTTTTAACATGTGTTTTAGTTTAGGACGCTCTTCATGTGAGGTTCATACGTGTTCCTATAGAATTTCTCACTTGCGTTTTACGTTCGTTTATTTTCCCCATTTGTAAGCTTGGTTTTTTAGTTTCCTGTGTAGTTTGTATGACACGGTACTTGGAAGGCTATCCCGCATGTGTACCCAGAATAGTACCAAGAAAACGATGGATTGGATGAGTATGCCGCGAAAGGGCTCAAATACAATTCATGCATGCTAAAGAAAAGAGATATTCAAATCTCTCATGATTAGAAGCCTATCTTCAAGTTCAGATGGCGATCTGTTTCGCCAGTCATACTGCACTTTATGTCATGTCTACTTTAGTAAAATTATTTTAGTCAAAGTAGCTTTAATCATGCCAGAATCTTACATAAACTTATAAATGTAAAGGCAGCTTTAACCATCTCAGAATCATGTATCAACTCTATATCATGAAAAAACAGCCCTAACCATGTTAGAATCTTGAGTCATGCTTTGTTCAGAAGTTAGTAGAGTCAGAGTCTGTATAAAGGAAGATCTGGCAATATGAAGGGCGAAACTCACCTCATATCAAACTTCTATCAATGAAACCCAGTATTTTTTTTCCCCTCATGAATTTCTTCTAAATTTCTCCTCTTCCAAAATATCGAGCTAGTAGTATCTTACCCTGTCATGCAAAGGTTCAATTATGTTCTACGTTTGCCTCATATAGGATTTAGCTCTGTGCTAAGAGATGATGAAATTCCTAATGTGGCCTAAAGTTGAATACTTAATGAGGCCCTACCTGCATTAAGATTTTTATGCATCATGCTTAAATCTCCTATTATTTTTATTGGCACGATGACCTGTCATGTTGAGCTTTTTTATTTACTCGTACTACTTCTAATAATATTTGATCTTCATACAGCAAAACCAAGTTTGTGTTCATTAAGTTCAACTGTAAATTTTAGCCTCATCTGTCGCTAATGTCTTTCGGACACGGCAGGCAAAACTCAACCTCATCAATCATACTCTCAATCACTCGTTCATTCTATATACTCTTCTGGTCTTAAATATAGACCCTTATACTGTATACATAAGGGTCTTATATTTAAAACCGAAGAAATATATACGCAAAGGCCAATGTAGTTGAAAGACATAGTTTGATAAAAATGAGTGGAAAGAAAAAATGTTATTACCTCCGGCCTATAATATAAAATCCAATTTATAATTCTTGAACTAGAAATTAAATCTTACATTAAGGATCTAAGTAGTATATACAATTGAAAAAGAAAATAATTTGATGGAAAAATTTATATTTAGTATGATTGAAACATCAAGGTAAGGAAAATAAAAAATTTAATTTAATTATTTTCAATTTTTAATTAAAAACTTCTAAGATAAAATAAAATAATTTAGTAAAGCTTCTTAAAATAGTAAATAAAATAATTATATTTTCTATAAAAAAAATTCTCAACATATTAAAACAAAATGTCGTTTTCATTTTCAAGGACAATTGGCCTGAGCCTAAGCCCCTTTCTCGGCGAAGATTTTTGCTCTCATGTCCACGGGAAATTCAGTTCCCGAGGATTGCCGGTAAATTTCTAGCCGCTACCAAACATGTCAACTAAATGTGAACAAACGTATATAACGTCTAACAATCAATCACTCACAAATACAACCGATATAGGCTTACATAGTCAATAATCTCAGGATCTCAGCTATTTCAAGATAGGAAATGCCTGGCAATCCAATGGTTTCAAGAGCCACTCGCTAAAAGGAGGTTTCCCTTTAAGAACTTTACAAGATAATCGGTATTCTTCTGCCCCATCCTGCAAAGGATTGATCAGAGAGAACAGATTAGGAGGTTACAAATGATGATCCATCTTCTCACTAGTAACAGACAGTGTCTAGAAAATTTAAGAACTAATAGAAAATTTAAGAACTAATCAGGACCTTAAGTTCTTGATAAGTAACTCCATCAGCCAGAGATTCAAACGCTCAGGTCTCAGTGACAAGAAAAACTCCGACAGCCTCTTTCTGAGACGATACACTACCATAATTAGGGCCCAACAGGTAAAACTTTTAAGGGAGGTACTGGTAAGCTTACTTGCATAATGATGATTCCGTGGATGGGTAAAGTGCCCCTTTAGCAGAGGTGCCCTGTTTTCTTCCTGTGGTTCCCAGGATGACTTCATGCAAGCCACATTTATTCCAACAAATAGAATAGCTGCAAATTTGAGCATTCAGATATACTACAACATCAAACCATAAAAATTAAATGAGCACTGGGAATTTGCCAGCATTTGATGCCACGTACCCGCATGTTAGAGTGTTAGCAGCATTCTCACATGTTGAATGTCCTTGGGTGGTGCTGAAGCAGCCAGAAATAATGGCTACAAAATGAAAAATATGTCTAGCCACAGTTTCACCCATTTTAATAATCACGTGAAACTAGATATTCTACGAACCTGGTTCACCCGAAATGGACTTTTTAACTCATTTGAGAAGGGTAGGATGCGATCATACAATGCGCCTCTCAAGTTATCCTCAATATGAAGATTTTCAGAACTGTTAGGGGGCAATCCAACAGTAATAGAGGATATATAAACTGGTTGGAGAAAGTAGGAAAGCAAAGCCCCTGAAATAAGAGAAACAGTTACACCAGTCAAACCATCACTAGTGCTTACTATCACAATGTTCCAACAAAGTCACCGATATTCATCTACGCATGGATGAAGAATGGGAATAGATTAGGAATGACATCGTTAATTATGCGAAATCAGAATTAAACAATCTCAGACCAACATGTTACAATTTGATGTGTAGGTAACTGACCTAACTTGGTCCTCACCTTTGCGCCAATAATTTGATTATAAACATCTAAGCATTACTGTTACAAAATGTATCAGCTTTGTGGAAGAATAAATCAACATGCAACAGGAAATCATATAACCAAAGGTTTTGTGCAAAAGATATGCTGCAGAAACATCTGCATGAAACTAGTTCAACATTATCTATAAAAATTTTAAAATCATTACAGGAGTTTTCAATCTCAGTTATATGTAATCATGAAACTCCAACTTTAAGGAATGAAGTAATAGTTGCCCCACTTTAAGTACTTCTGACCTTGAACACCAACCAAATTCCATCGGGCTATCTTGTCAGAGCAACTAACTGACAGAGTTGTATCACCTCGGCCTGGCTTCCTCTGAACTTTTCCTATTTGTTTTGGACCATTATCTGGAGATGGAAACAAAATAATTCTCCTAAGACTATAAGAAATGAACGCCAGACAACTTTTGAAAAAAATTCCATCTGATATGCCATTAAAAAGATATACAATATGGTGAACATAGAATGAAATAATTTTGATAAGAAAATCACCAAAGAGAAATGTATAAAGATTGAAAGGCAGGGTAGGCACATAAACGCCTAATCAATCAAGAAATTCTCAGCACTTAGAGTACTCGTCTAGCAAAGATGAGATCCAACTAAACTTTCTGCCCATGGCCTTTGCTATATTACAAATGGATTGTTTGACCCTTATTGCTGGGAGGAGAGAAGGGGGGGAGGGGGGGCAGCTTTCTCAATTGGCAAAACTACAAGTAAATTGTATAATGATCTCCAACAAAACCACAAAATGACAAGTTAATGCAGACATAGCATTCTAGAGATTTTTGGGCAAGTGCCACAACAACTGCCCTATGGCAGAGACTTGAGATGGAGCTGGATCATAGTCAAGACATGGTTCTTGTCTAGGTGCATTTATAAATCTAGTGTTAAGCACTTAATCTAACAATCAATATCAGAGTTAAGGTAAGTGTTTGATTCCCACTGGGGAATTGCTGAGTGAGTGATGGTCGGCTGAGGTGTCATAGCCATATCCCATGACAGAGGCCCTAGTGCAGGGACGTCATAATGAAAAAGGAATTGTGCCCTGATGTGTGCGTGAGCGCGTGTCACTTAGTGATAGTTGTTCAGTCTAACAAAGATATCATATCTTTGACCCAATGGTAAACACCAAAATCACAAACAAGTAGTCAATCATTTCATCTATAATAAACCCACGATCCTCAAACAAATGTTTAGGGACAAAAGAGAAGTGATTGAAATATATGTGAAATTATATTTAACAAAGAAATCTAGTTATGGTAGAAATATAAAAGGTAAAAAGGGCTGTGAGAAAGTTATCTAAGCGATGCATCTAATCAAATTACTGGATATTATATGAACAAAACCCGTGGATTTTTTGGCTTACCCAGACACGATGATGAATTACTTTCTCCTAGAGAAACACCATCTGAAGGTAAGACCAGAGATCTGAGTGAAGCATCCCCGCCTACAAAAAGCGCCCAAATAAGGAATTAGCGTAAACCAAATCCACATATAACAATGACGGCAGGATTTTAACCATCAAAGACTTAAATTACATGGTAGCTGCGATATGTACATATGTAATTTCCAACCCTCTTTCAAGGCATAGCTTGCCGTATCAGGATACACTGGGGCCAACTCAAATGGTATGATATCATCCTCAACTTTGAACCGTTTGCATCCATTGCCAGGTATATGCTTATTACCAGTTTCAGTAAGATGTTGAATCTGTGTATAGAAGAACCTGGTGTGAATAGAAAAGAATGAACAAATATCCTTCACATGACAAAAAGGAGGACTTGCTTTCCTTACAAAAGCCTTTGAACACCCCAAATGGTAAAATGTCCAAAAATCACAGTAAATATTTTCCAGTATCAGAAATGTGGTTCGTATCAGCCATACAAATTTTTTTTTTAAAAAAAATGAATTTTCCAAATAGATATTCAAATTAGAGTGCCCAACTCCATATACAGTCTTAAAGTAAAGAAAATACCTTAACAAAGCTCTTCGTGATATAATTTCAGCATGAGAATCATTGACAACATCACCATAAGGGCGCAAAAGTGAGCGTCCAATACACTTCGTTCCTGTTCCCGAGAGAAACAACCTCCAAATCTGAAACCCGAAATGAACTAATGATTTCCTTTGCTCAATATATATGTACGTATATACAGCTTCCAATAGAGCAAGGGAAATGTACAGGACAGAAATCCAAATTTCTAGCTTGTATATGCCAAACAGACTTAGAGAGAGAGAGAGAGAGATTCAGAGAGCAAAGAAGACAGTGAGTGAACCATTGGAAGGAGAAGAAAGAAGGAAAGCAGCCAAGACAGTGACTTCGCGCCCTTGAGGTTTGCCTTTCTTGGGAAGAGAGTTGTACAAAGCAAAAACTGTATCCGATACTCTCTGCGCCCAACCCTTTTCATCTGAAGGTGAGACCGGCGAGGCCATGAACGCTGCTTTTGGAAGTGTTAAGACCGCCCTCAGTTACGACTGGACGCGGCCTGAACGGAATGAGTAAACTTTTACTCGTTTTCTTGGCGGAAAAAAGGAAAAATTCTCGTTTCTCTTGTTGGCAAAAGCGTGCAATAACTTGTGGATTGAATGAAAAATGATGGTAATTAATAATTAATAAATGTAAATAATGCACTGACCTAAATTTTTTTACACAAAAAAAAATATAAACAATGAATTGTAATATATAAAAAAAATATATTTATTTAGTTGTTAGTCACTTAACTCAAAAAACGTTAGTCGTTAATAACAACTTTTCATAACAATCATAATTATTTTGAAAGAAAAAACTTGATATATTAGTATCTGAAAATAATTTGCCTTAAAAATTAAAAACATACTTTAAAAAAAATAGAAAAACAATTACAAATTGATATCATCGTGAGCCATTGCAAGCTTGACAACAGCAATTTTATGATTTGCGTCAATGACGCTCCGAAGGTAAGCTGATATAATAATGAAAGAAAGTATCACTAGCGTTACTGCCACCATCTTGCGTCATACCCCAAAGCTAACATTCCCTGCCCTCAAACAACAGTTACAGCAATTATATTAATTATAGAAAATTAAAATATTTCCCATAATTTATCCGGCGCGAATAGAATGTAAGCACAAAAATTTTCGTTTGAGTATTTCAATTCCATATTATGTAACTTAATAATTTTAATTTTTTTAACACACTAATTGATAAGTAACGGCAAGTTATCATCACAAGCACTCCACCAGTGTAGGAATCACCCATAACTGCTTGTATGGCGTCCAAAAGGAATTCTGCGAGGCAAGCTAAGCAAAGCCACATGACGAATGTCACAATACATTAACATAAAAAGTTGCTAGCACCATTAGCATACAATTTCTGCAACAATTGTCCTCTCAACACCATGCACGATGCAACTAAGATTGCAAAGCCCATTCAAGTGTGGCAACGATCACATCAAGCACATGATCACTGCCAAGGCCCAACATAAGCAGGAAGATGCCAAGGCTAACATGATGTATCACTAGCAGTCTACAATCTAACAAATAGCATGATAACGAAGGGTCAATACATAAGGCGTAGAGGATCGTACAAAAGAAACTACAGCGACAGTCGAAAACAAACACTTGCAAATGTAACCATAGAAATTCCAAACTTGGCCCGACATATATAGGTCCTAGAAATTTTTCAGGGCTCTTAACCACAAAGTAACGAAAAAGCATTCAGCAAGGGGTCCAACAATACCCCAATGATCATTGCACATTGTTCCATCTTCCAGATTCAGAGCCACATACCCGCCCGCTTGAATGGCCACTCACATCAACCTGAGACACAGGAATAATCCATACACACACGTTACAAACTATAAGTACACTCACTGTATTAGATGTAATAAATTAAGCATCACAGCAAGTCAAACATTCTAAAACAGTGAAAGCATCCGGGCATAAAATAATGTACGGAAATGGTCTCAGATTTGAAAATACAACCCTTGACATGACCATCCTCTTAAAGGAAAAAAGATTAATAATAAGTCATCACGTGTCCTTGTATAAAGCATATTCAATAGAAAACCAATCAAAACCATTCAAGCTTTTTTTTTCTTTTTAAACTATGGACAACATTTAAACACACCACTCATAACCATGCGGACTAGAGCCAGAAACCTCGCTTCATGAAGAGGGAGGGATTTGGTAAAAACCATGCAATATTAATCATCAATAATGTACAAAACCATTTCATTTTGATTGGTTGGTGATTTTTTAAAAGATTACGCTGAGCTATTACCATCAATTTACGCTTTTCCTAAAAGGGATTTAATTGATTAAGCCATTGTCTAAACATGAGAATATATATTATGAAACCAACTTCTGTATTTTCAAAACATATTTTTACAAATGTATTTGCACTTCTCCACAACAATGATTGTCAGCCATCAGAGTGCCAACTATAAACACAACACAATTTTTCCCAGAACCTACCACTTACCATTGCTATTCACCACAGTTGGGAACACAACCCTGATAATTATCCAAGTCACCGGCAATAAATTGCCTGATCAATGTGTGGTGGAATTTGCTTTATTTCAGTGCCAAGTTCTTGCTCAATCCTATATCTGAACAAAATTGATAAGGAAAAAAAATCAATATCTATAGCAAATACGTTTAAATTCAAGTCTAAATGTATATTACATACAAATTAAAGCGATCCTCATAGGTGATCAAGTTAACTGCTAGACCAAGATGCCCAAACCTCCCTGAACGACCAACCTGTGGATAGGCAGAACACAAATGAGACTACAAAACATACAGAAAATTGCTACTAAGATAAACAAATTAAAAGAAGACTAAGAAGGCTCTAACATACCCTGTGCAGATAAGTTTCTGAATTCTTGGGAAAATCAAAATTAATGACCACATTAACTGCTTGAATGTCTATTCCCCTGGTAAAAAGATCTGCATTTGTTTTCCAATAAAGAGGAAACAATGATAAATTAGAAAAATAGAAGTCAAAACAAACAGCCAGTTTAGCATATGCTAATTCTAGACATGCTCTATACAATCAGACGGATTCAACAAATTTATAACAAATACCATCACTTGTCTCATCATCCGAACATTACCAATTAATTTCACAGAACAAATATGGGTTATACTAGTATAGATTACACAGTTAAATCCTGTAAATAAACAAATTAAAATAATTAAAGAATTTAAAAGATAAAGAAAAGTGGTCATCAGCCACAATTACATAAATGAAATAGCAATTTGGGGAAATAAGAACCACCACTAGCACACAGACTTAAAGACATTGTGGACTTTTTTGACTTTGATTTACTGTAAATAAGTTTAACAATTAGAGGTATTATTGTGCATTCTACTTTGTACAGGGGACATTTGAGTAAGCTTGCTTCTTCCACAGGCCTATAAATAGAGACCGCCAGCCCACTTGCAATTACCAGAAACATGCATTCAACGAGAATAGAAATTCTATAAAATTCTCTGATCATAGTTCTTCAGATATAAACAATGAGGGACAGGTAAGTGCAAAAGTACTAGAAACATACCCGTACAAACAAGATTTCTACAAGCACCATTGCGGAAGTCATGGAACACTCTGTTTCGATGATCTTGCAACATCTTTGCATGGATATAGAAGCATGAATAGCCAAGTTCTGTGATTTTCTTGGCAAGGAGCTCAACCCGATTCACCGAATTGCAGAAGATAATTGACTGATTTATTTGCAGCTGAAATGAACAAGCCATTACAATATTTATCTCTGGCTAAGATAAGTTTAGCGGGAAAAAAAAGGATAAAGATAGATCAAACCTTAGAGAAAAGTGTATTGAGGCAGTGGACTTTCTGTCTCTCTTCCACAAATGCATAAAATTGTGTAATACCTTTCAGAGTTAACTCATCCATAAGGTTAATGATATAAGGTTTCTGAAGATATCTATCTTTGAAGTCCTTAACAGTAACAGGAAAAGTAGCTGAAAACATCAGGATTTGACGGTTCGGAGGCATGAAATGAATCAATTGCTCTATTGAAGGTTGGAACTCTGGTGACAAAAGTTTATCAGCCTGAAAGACAAAAAAATTTTAAGATCCTCATATTGATAAACAATTATAATAGTTAGATGACTAATGTTTGGAAAGCCACATAAAGAGCACAAGTGAAGGGCAGAAGAATGATGCGCTCAACATTTACAATATAAATTGGAAATACATAATGCATACACCCTCCGTTGTGCGCACCCATTAAAAAGGCTGATAAGTAAACTAGATTTTAAAAAATATATATAATAGTATTTTATTACAATAACCTTACTTATTATAATGCCCTAATGAACTTCTCATTTGTTGAAGGGTGAAATTGTCCCCCCCAAAAAAAAAAAGCTTTCTTGAAAAACCTAAAGCAACAATTATTTTGAAACAAAACCAAACCTCCAGAATGACGATTATTTTGTAACCAAGGGGGCATTACCAACTTGGAAGTATAACAACAGACTCCCAATCCTAACAGATTTAACAAAATAAGAAAGATAACTAATCGGGCATCAAACCGTAATTTTTGAATAACCTCAAATTCTGTCTCTTCAAAACAGTTCTTGAACCTCCCCATCCCCTAACTGGATTCTATATACATTTGTAAAAGTTATTTACCTCATCCATAACAAGCATATTACAGTCTTTCAAAACGCAGACACCCTTCTTTGCAAGATCTAATATTCTTCCTGGAGTTCCAACAAGTAAATGAACGGGTTGATATAAACGCATGATATCATCTTTCAGGCTGGTACCACCCGTCGTAACCATGACTTGAATACTCAGATGCTTTCCGAGCTCTTTACACACTTGTGACGTTTGCAAAGCCAATTCACGTGTTGGGACCAGTATAACAACTACATAATAGATATAAGCAAAAATAGTCAGCATGAGTGGTGACTATCTCATTAAAAATAATTTGGACACCATCAACAATGGCACCAGCCATCTGCCATGACCATTTCCAATCAACTTGAAAAGCAAATTCTGTCTCTACATTTATCTTTCCAGTCTAATAATTACAAGGATGCAAGAGCAGTAAATAAAAACTTAACAACTAAAATAATTTTGAAAGAATTTAAAATGCATGGACAAAATAATATATATTTCTCAACAAATTCTTCTCAATGCAGAGCCTTCCAAGGCTAAAAGATAAAAAACAATTCCATGTCCTTTCATGCTGAGCTTATATCGTAACAGGCTCCACTAGTTTCCAAGAAATAAAGCTTCTAGCAGGACAAACCTTGAATAACATTGTTATCCTGATCAATTTTTTCTAGTGCCGGAACGCAAAAGGCAGCTGTTTTTCCAGTTCCATTTTTTGCTCTAGCGAGAATGTCACTACCAGTAAGAGCAATTGGGATACTTTCTTCCTGGATAGGAGAAGGCCTTTCAAAACCCTTCTCATATATTCCCATAAGCAGCTCACGCTTCAAAAAGTAATCTTCAAATTCATTTCCTTTAGTTGCTGTCACATCCTAGGAAACAATAAGACAGGTACAATTTATTAGGCTTTTCAAATAAACGGAAAAACATCATGTGAACGTCATGCAAAATGTGAGGGTAAAATCAGTGCGGATAATCAATCAATCAACGCATAAGATAATATTAATCAAAAGCATACCTCAGTCCTATAGCGAGTATCAGGTGGTGGTATCTTCAATCTTGCCTTCCAATCTTGAGAACTAACAACATAAAACGAAGGAGGATAATATTAGGACACCTTCAATTATTTGTTTAAAACCTAAAAATTAGTTATGTTCAGCAGTGAAGTATGCTGCTGCCATGAAAATGCATGCCACAGCTGTCAAGTAAACAGGTTTACATGGCGCCAGTTCCAAAATCTTTGACAAACTCAAAAAATCATAATTGAGCATATATTAATCCCATGCCTGAAAAAATCGCAACTGGCATTAAGCCTGCGTTAAGGGAATAAGAGCTCCACCGTGAATTTGAGTATTAAGGTGCAACAGATTTGCATGCGTAGAGAAGGTTCCATTTAGTAATCGGACATAATTTAAAATATGCAAATCAGAACCTTGGTGAACGGAAAGAAGGAGGAAAAAGAGAGAACTGAGAATTAATGAAGCACTTCTACTTGTTCCATAAGTTAGCAAAATTATGATCATTTAGAACAATCCCAACTTTAAATACCTTGCAGGCAATCAGATAGAAGAAAACAGAAAGCCCTAGAGTCGCTTCTTGAACAAAAAGAGAAAGAAATTAGACAAATCGTTGTATTGATCATTAAAACGATGTTAACAGTCCAAAATTTCTCAACCTATCTAGTCAAACAAACACCAAACAAGAGAAAGAAAAAAAAAAGTCTCTAAATACGAAGATGTTGCTGTTTGTTTATTTGATATTCTTAGGCAGAAAGTCAATCACACACATCTAATTACCAATACGGAAAAGGTGTCGTGCCAAGTACATTCTTTTCTAACCCCAAAGTTTCAAAATCCTATACACCTCCAACACATTCAATCTTAGCACATTGCACTTCCATGATAAGGAGCATGTCTAAGACATAAAATTTCAAGAACTGCACCTCGAATCAACGGCTTCAGACTGCACAGTCTTCTCGACCTCGTCAACTACGTTAGAATCAGCACCAATCAATTGCGTTCTTCTAAGCCATTGTTGTTGTTGCTGCTGCTGCTGCTGTTGTAACTGCTGATGTTGCTGTTGGTACTGTTGATACTGATGCGGATACTGCTGTTGGTTCTGCACTAAGTGCCTTTGCACATACTGTTGCTGAGGGGGTCGCGGTTGAAACGCAGGGTTCGAGTTCATGCCTCCCCCCCGACCTACGCCAATCCCAGGTGGATACCTAGCTCTATTGTTCATTCCGCCGATTCAAAAGAAAAAAACCCACCGAAATTTCTAAGAAAAAATGTACAAAATGTCAAAGATGCTACAAACTACAAATTTAGGGTTTCTTGCAAAGTGGAACCACGCCCACAAATGCTTCTAGAATGGCTTGCGTTTAAACCTAAATCTGCCAAAATCTAAAATTTCTGAGTATAATACAGAGCTAAAGGACCCAAAAATAGAGAGGGTTTCTACTGTGATGGCAGGAATAAAGTGACGGCAAAAATCGTTAGGGATTTGTACAGATCTACGCAAAAATAGTGCAATATGAAGAGAGGGTTGGCCGTAATCTATATTCTGCTCAGAAAAATTGACGAAAAACCAGAAATCGAACAAGAGGAAAATGATTTCTTGATTTCTCTTGCTTGCTTGGTGTTTCTTGGGATTGATTGCGACGTTGTCGTAGCAGCAGGAATGGCGAGACCTCCTTCCAAGTTCCTAGGGCGTCAAAAAGAAGATTTGTTCAGTTGGGTGAATGGCCCCGCTTCTTGGCTAATAATGCACAAAGCATCGCACTTCTTTTAAACCCGCTTTTCGGGCCATCATAGACCGACTTTATATATTATGGACAAATATATACTTAAATAGATACTGTTAATTAACGAAAATGATATAAATTAACATTTTAAATCTTAAATATGCTTCTACAACTTGCATGCCGTCACCATACGGCTGTTTTTTTTTTAATTATTGTTAAATTAATATTCTTCAGATTCTTTTTATAAGCTCTAATGAATTACTTTATATTAGTTGCGATAATTGATTAAAATTAATCATTCTTTTATAAAACCTCAAAATTACATTCAATAAAGTCAGTAGTTATAAAAAAATTGATTAATTATTATGCAAAAATATGGAACTCCCAACCCTTCAAGTGACTCTTTGGGCTCTCTTTCACCACACGTAAATTAATATTCTTCTCTCGTCATATATTCTTTTCTCTTCAGTTTGTCTCTTGCTCCATAAAGAATCAGGCATGGAGGAGTAGAGGCCGTTCAACTTCTGGATGTGAGATGTTGGTTAAGGTCTCTCCCCACACGTTCTCATTTGCCCAAGACCAGAAAAAGGATGAAATACCACAAAACATGATTCGACGGGGTTAATAGGAATTAGGAAGAAAAGAAAACGTGTTGGTGTTTTCTTTTATCAATTTGTATGTGATACTTTTGAAAAGCAAAGTAATATACTAAATACTCAGATCATAAAAGAAAGTATACCCTTAAAACTATCTAGCGAAAAAGGTGAACTCCAAACCATAATAAAAGGAGGGGAAAAAACAGCAGAGACAAGGCCATAATGCATATCAAGCTTTTTTTTCCAGGTCCACAACGCCCTTCTCTTCCTATGCTCAATCATCATAACAGAATGGTCAAGCCTTTTGAATCCAGGCAAACAGTATAAACTTCCCAGTGCACTAAATTTAGGGAATGAGATTAAGATGCTAATTACATGCATCAAATTCATGACGATAATACAGGGAAAACTGGCAAGGGTTTCTACCCTCCAAAAACACCAAAAAGTAGCATCTTTATTTGTTGCGTTTGGCAGCACGTCTTCCTTGGCCTTTCTTGGGGGGTCCTTTTCCTCGCCGCTTCAACATTTCCAGTCTTGATAAGCGCCTGTAGGAAGATAATAAGCATAAAAAATCACATTACTATCCACACAATTAGTAAAAGCCAGAAGGGTTTCGATAAAAACACAACATCATTTAGATAACCAATGTTAACCACTGACCAACTTGTTCTCTTAAACATAGAGCAGATATTGTAGAAGTTTTTATGTTGAGAAATAGGCACCGACTTATAGGTAAAAAAGTAAGCAAAAATACCCAATCAATACAGAATGAAATCCCGCTGGGGAAACACCAAAATGAAACTATATTTCATTCGCCTAGGTCTAGCTTTTGTTTTCGAAAAGAATGAAATCACACAAAGGAATCAACAAAAAAGGAACAAAACTCAGAGGCATGGAGTGGACACCAATGGCAAACAGATCATTCAGACGGTGGAGCAACAACCCAAAAGATCTTATTTTCCTGACAGATTGTTAAAAAAATCCATAGTAGATAAGATCGATGTTTTGATGTTTGATTGCTGTTCAGAGTTTTATTTGGATATTGAAGTGCAGTGAAGCAATTCAAATTCCTGAAAAGAATAACCCATATTCCTTAACATGCAGAGACCATCACGCAGCTTAATGCACGTTTAATTTCATGTTAGATATGCCGTAAAGCTTGTTAATCAATAAAAATAAACTGCTAGGTAACAAAAAATAGTAAGCAGATTGTCCAGATAACGGGCAAAGAGCCAAAATATAACATTCTGCCATGAGACCAAGAATTGCTGCCTAAAGATAGGTGCTATCCGACCTTATTTATAAGAAACAAGTGATATTTAAAATTTAACAAGTCATTTACCAGCATATTTATAAAGCTCTAGAACTGTGTGTAGTTTTCCAAAAGCTTTGAATTTAGACAAACAGACTGATTCTATGGGATCAAATGTGTGCAACGGCATCATAAGAAAGCCGGAGTCAACTGGGTCAAATAGTATTACTAGGGATGGGAACTCCAAGATTAGCCTTAGAAATGAGTAAGAACATAAGTTCAGAGTATAGGAAATGAATAAGAGCCTGACGAGTCATTCTCAAAAAAATTAGAAAATATATGATTTAATCTTGCCAACATCTGAAATTGCTTGAAAAAGATAATTAACGCAAAGTATGTTATTTTCCAAGTGTGGTCGATGACCAAATTGTTAATTTTCCCAAAAGAAAAACAGAATGAAGAAGACCCAGAACCTACTTCTGCACAAATTGATAGTCAAAACATAACCCACAATCCAAAATACCACAGAGACAAACAAACAAACACATGGCAGACATGCAGCATTCACTGTGCTTGGTTTCATGTCGTTCGAGTGAGAGAGCAGGGAAAGAGAGAAGTTACTCTTGCTCTTGCTGGGCCATGACGAGAGGGTCGTCTCGCTGAATGTCATAAGGGTACCACTGCGCCACTTTTTCACCGATAAGCTTCTTCCGCAGAAGCTTATGTGCAGATCTCTTGCCTGTGGGATTGAGCACATGTCCGAATATCCTTGCTCGCGCCTCAGTCACTCCCTGTGTTACGGCCGCCGCCAGAATGCTCTTCAAGCTCCCGCTCGCCATTTTTGCTTTCGCCAACAGCCTGCCTTCGTCCCTCCGACGTTTTAGCCCAGGCGGATCAGAAACGAGATGGATCGGGTTGAATCAGTTCCCGACTCATTTTAAGTTTTAACCCGAGTTATGTGAGCCGTATGAATAAAATTATAAGTCAATTTTAAATTGCGCTTCAACTTTAATTTTTAATTGTGGTCCCTATTTAGGTGAAAACACAATGAACACAAAATTTTCTTTATTTTTTTCCTTTTTGTATTTTTCTACCTACACAATCTAAAATGTTAGTTCAATGAAAGATGATATCGGGATCATAAGGTTTTTGAGCCTTTTTACCTAGAATTTGATATTCAATAGATTTCAATTCAATTTATCTTACAAATTGGTCATAATCAGTCTTTGTTGTTAATGAATTATTTAGAATAATCACTAGAATAAACATAAAACTGGCTCTTGTGGTTTAAAAAAAAAAGAAAGAAAGAAAGAGTTCATCATAACAATGCCCTTAGCGAATTCCTAACTAGAGTTGTGATATCAAAAATAAACAATATAATTTCAACAATTATCATCATTAATCACTCACATGAAGTAACCTCAACATTTAGTGTCTGCCATTTTCCACACCGACCTTGCTCTCAGAAACTTCTGAAGTGGATTTCACTTCCATTTTCAGCCTATCAATCTTTTCTTTCAGTGCTGTGACATTCAAGGAAGAAAGAATACTCTCTTTGATGCCTGCTGCAACATTTTCCACATCCTTAGGGCTTGATCCTTTGGCCAGCTCATCTTCCAATTCTTTAACTTTTTCTTTAAGGCCTTTTGAATTAACAGCCTTGTCAATTTCACTGAAGATTTCATTGTTCACCTCCATTATTTTCTGTTTTATGTCCGGCGTGGGGTTGGTTTCTCTTCTCTTGACTACTTTAACAACCTCCAAATTAGCTGATCTCAAGACCTCTTCTAGCTCTTTCTTGGCTTTCTCTGCTTCTATTACCAATTCTTTATCCGGTGAATTTCCATTTGATCGCTTTTCTTGAGCAGTCTTCAAGTTTGCTATCTTTGCTTTAATATCACCTGAAACTTTCTGATTGATCTCTGCTTTAAGTTTCTCTTGTTTGGCTTTCATCTCAATCATCCTCTTCACAACTTCTAGCTTCTGAAGTTTCTGCTTCAATCCCATATAGGCACCTGGCCGTGACAATTTGTTGTTAAATTCTTGCATGATCGTATCCAATTTTTCCTTCAGGTTACGATCAAGGGGTTGATTTGGTGAGCGACTTGAGACTTTGGATAATTCCAGCCTCACAGACTCAATCTTCTCTTCTAATCCCACCGCAGAAAGCGCATTTGTTATCTCTTGGTCAACTTCTTGCTCGATCTTCCCTATTGCTTCTTCCCTAATAGGATCAGATGGTCCCTTAGTTTCAAAAATTGTCTTCTTGAGATTTTGAAGCTCGGACTCAATATCAGTGATCCCAGAAGTGTTCACATCAGGTGGTTTCATGTTTCGCTTAATCTCTGGTTCCACAACTATGCCTTCTTGGAATTTTCCAATTGACCGGAACTTGAGCATTCGATGGCGTTGCACCTCATTTGCATCCATTTTTGCCAGCTCCTGTGCAGATTCCAGAGTTTCCTTCAGTGACAAGAAAGATTACTAGGAAAAAAAATATATCGAATTCGAATTTGGCCAGTCCATATTGAATTTGAATGACCCCCTCTAAACAAAGAAGGTATGCATGCGGAGACACATATTGAGAAAGACTGCTAGGAAAAAAATATCGCAATTTCAGAGATTAAAATTCATATAGACCGGACATAATTACCTCCATAGCCTGTGTGATTGCATGTTTAATTTGCTGCGACGTCCATGCAGGATCAGCATGTGCACCACCAAGTGGCTCCTGTGCGTAGAAATGTAAACAAGATCAGCACCAGCATCTGTGAATTTAAATGTTGTGAAAAACACGAAATACTTGACATACATATGATATTATGATGATCCCCCAGTTATCACTTATTTTTCCTCAAATCAAATGTAAATAAGTTTCCTTATTTTTATACCTAGCCAAGAGTATTGTGATATTCTGATGTACTTTTGCTTTTTTTATTCCTGATATAGTCTTTTGTTATAGCCCATAACTTACATGTCCGTGTGTTGTGGGTGTGCTCAGAACACTTACAGATCTCAACTGATTTCCTGGAAATTATTGCTTGTCTGTACAAGCTTTTAGTTGACAGTTAGCTAGCAAAATAGTGCGAATCATTTTATGTGCCATACAAATTCCAAGAGGAACTATCAAATTCAGATTCCCTGAAAGTTGAACTGTTTATCGCCTGTAAGCAGGATTATTGTTGAAATAGAAAACAACGGGATATAATTTTCTGAAACATCTGAGCATCCATAACAGCATACAGATCACAGGGGAAACACAGTGAAAGATCAATGTACTTACAGGAATAATACCATCGGCAATTCCACGTTTGTAATGTTCCTGAGCTGTTATTCTTAACTTTTCGGCTGCCTATAGATTTACAGAGTCAAAATATGTGAAATACTACATTCGGTCCTTAATATAAAAACTAGTCCACTAATTTGATTATATTAAAAAAATTAATTTAGTTAATTATTTATAATAAATAGATGTTGTTTTTTTTTAAAATATCCTTACTAATCAAGTGTATTAGTTAGAACTACTATTATTATAAGGACTATCTTTGGAAAAAAAAAAAAGATAAATATGAGAGACAAAATGTATTGAGGTTTTATATTTAGGATCAAAATAAAAATCAAACGAGCTGTTATATTAAAGACCTGAGGTAGGAAAAGATAAGATGCCTCAAATAACCATAAAAGTTCATCTTAATGAATAATAACCTTAGGAGCGGCTTTGGAAGATTTCCACAATATTGCAGCACAAGCTTCGGGACTGATTACAATAACATATTATTAGGAACTTTTTAGTATTGCTATGTCTTTTGGACAGGACATTTCATAGAGTGCAAAAAATGTAAGGAAAGCATAAAGCAACAAATTATGGACCCAATGCATATGAAGTGATTAATGTTGGCACATTACCTTGCAACATAAAATGCAGAATTCTCCAGCATAAACAGCTTATTGGCACAGGCTATTGCAAGTGCTCCACCTGAACCACCTTCACCAGTTACGACCGCTATGATTGGGACCTGGAAGCCAAACATAGTCCTCAAATTTTGAGCTATTGCCTCACCCTGCAAAATAAAAGCAATCAAATGTGAAGTGAATATGGTGACCGCGTGGTAAAATCCAACTACAGAGTTTAATAGAAGAAAGGAAAAGGTTATCCACACACACTTGGCCAAGTTCCTCAGACTTGAGATCAGCAAAGGCTCCAGGAGTGTCAACAAAAGTAATGATGGGGAATTTATGATGATCTGCATATTTCATCATGCGCAAAGCTTTCCTATAGCTGTTTGCATTAAATTTCTTAGTCAATATGTAAAATATACAAACACTTCAGTACTGTGACTTCAAATTTTATAGAACTGCATCATTTTAGCTGTTAGAAACTTTATACACATATAAGTCAGAGTTAAACGTCAGATTGACGCATACCCATGAGGTGTTGGCATTGCAAAGTTCCGGGCAATGTTCTCTTTTGTGTTTCTACCTTTCTGATGGCCTATAAACATGTAACTTTTTCCATCCATACTACCTATACCTGTGACAATTGCTGGATCATCATAACCTGCGCGATCTCCATGAAGCTCCACCCACTGTAAGTTCCAAAATAAGAGGAGAAAGAAGCACAGAAGTAAGGAAGTGTCTACAATCAATTGTGAAGATGATAAAAAGAACATATACCTTCTCTGTAATATTGAGTATATGATCAAGAACTGTTGGCCTGTTGGGATGTCGAGCAATTGCCAAACGTTGAATTGGTGTCAAATGAGTGTATAGATCTTTAAGAGCCTGAACCCAAATTGCAGAAATTCAGACTTACAGATGCGCGAAAAACTAATTATTTTTGCCCATAGCATTGGCGATCTGAGCAACAAGCTTAACGCATATATGACAAAGCACATATATGAAGAAATGAAAATGCGTTATGATTATTCCTCAATGAACTTATCTAAGTATTTGTAAGAAGATAGAATTTAATCAACTCACCTGTTGATACTTGCTCTCCAGAGCACCAATTTGATCGCTGAAGTCTAGTCCTGTGTCATCTGCCATTCTACGTACCTTTAAGAAAATGAAAATAAAAATATATAGACATAGGTATGAAGGATAAATTGTGCCCAAAAGTAGAAATTAGGACATGTTGCTTAGCTACAATAAGTTGTAAAATAGCTATGTTGGATACCATACATGTCCTTGTTGGATGCTTAATGGTCTGTGATTAAGTTCTAGAGTAAAATTTGTCAATGTGAGGGCATTCTGGGAAACAAACTTAAGTTACCTCTATAATCTTTTTTTCAAGATCAACGAGCGGCTTCTCAAAATCAAGCGTCACGGGTTTTGGCCTCTCAGGTAGAGGCTTGAAGTGAGACAGGTAAGTTAAAAATCCACTACTGATATTTGGATCCATATTATCAGGCCATGGATAATCATGCTTATTGCCCTTTTTAATCTTGGTGACAACATTAAACCTGTTTTCTTTTGTATTTCTGGGACCTGCTAAGTCCTTTGGCCAAAAACATGCCCTTTTGGATAAACTTCCAAGAAAATGACTTGCAGGGTAATCATTTCTGATGCACTGATTTGTCATTTCCCTGGCATGATCTCCAAATCTTCTTCTGCTAGCATAGTTTCCACCTAAAATTGATATGGTAGTCATCTTCACAAGCTCAAAAATCGATATGGTTGTTGCGTATAATCTGCATCATTCCTGCATGCACAACTTGAAAAGGGAAGAAAAACATAAAGTATATTCAAAAGTATATTGCAACTGAATGAGCAGAAATCAAAAAAAGGGATATTTAATGGAAAAGGGTTGCAATCCCTCAGTCTTCCAGTGAGTCAATAGAAAGGAATGTCATGAGGTCAGCAGTATACATGCGTACGCCATTCAACAAATTTCATAGCTCCTTCAGTTTTCTGTCGGTTTCTGGCCAACCAAATAAAAAAATTGAATGGGTGTGGATTACCTTGAAACTTAAGCTTTCTGGGATTGTCAAGAGTACAGAAATCTTTCGGCAGAAACAGATGGTTGTGAAATATGAAAATCAGTTAGTCACAGTCACAGACATACTGGATGAAAGACGAACATGCTCCTGGATAGAATCATAACAATAAAGAAGAACGAGATTCGGGTTTGAGGATAATAAAAGTGTGAGCTTGGGCCCTGTTTTTACTCTTCTGTATACGCAAATCCCAGACAATGGGAGTGCTCTGCTTCAAGAAGACGTTCTTTTTTCTTTTTTTTTTGAGGGGGGCGGCGGAGAAAGACAAGACCTTAGATTGGACAGTGAACACCCGCGCTGGGGCTGTTGATTGGAGATGGCAAGGCTGGCTTGCCACGTCCTCAAAATTGTGGATAACTGATATTGATAACCCCAGAAGAGATGGGGCCCACAAAGTCAATGTCCAAATCATTACTTTTATTTTCATAATAAATAAGTATTTTTCATAATAAAAAATTGTTTTCTTTGGGGGGTCTTCTTGTCCTCCATTTAAACCGTGCGTTTCATATGCTAAACAGTAAGCACCGATAGTTAATTGGTATTAATTTTTTCATAGAGCATTTATTTATAATTTTTAAAGTTTTTTATGCAGTGTTTTGGTCATCTACCGATCAAAATAACAAATGTTTAATAAAAGAATAACATGGTATTGTTTTGAATACTTCAATGACAAAACTATGTCATGATATTTCAATATCTCAGAAATAATAGTTTAAAAATAAAAATATCCTTCATCTGTTTACTTTAGCTTTTAGACTTTTGTTGTATCGGTGATTACTATGAGTAGGATTATCAGCTCTCATTCACCAGGTTCGAATATTCAATCTTATTTGGGATCGAAGTTTGATCTAATCAGTCCAATCGCCATTGATATGATAAATAGACACTTCCTTTCAATACAACACTTTTTCAATAGGTGGCATGTTATTCCATTTCAATAAATCGACTCTCTGATTGAAAAAAGGATGGCACATACAATAGCATCATACTATACTCATCATAATTAGTTTTAGACTGTGTTCACGGTCTAAAATTCATTTAATTTAACTTATTTTTAAATTTTTAATATAATTTTATTTTGATAGGCCGCATGGTATATATTAAATGAAGATACTTCTCCAAATGTTATTTTCTTAAAGAAATAGATTTACTATTTTAAAAATTAGAAATTAAAAGATGGGGACCTCATAAGTACACACATATATATACATATACAGGTGGGCGATATTCCGACTTCCCATTGAAATTCAATTCATGATACATTTGGACCGGATTCTTTCTCAGATTGATTTCAGTGCTAATATAAAAGGAAGGGGTTTTTATATGAACACACATCGTAGGTAGGATTGGTTGCGTTGTCCCATGAATTAGGTTTGGAATGAGGAAGAGATCAAGTTTTCTAACCCGAGCTTTCTTCTTCATCATCTTCGTCCTTCTCTTCCTTCTGAGCTCTCTCTTCAATCGCATCGACCTCGTTTGTCTCGTTTCATTTGATTATGTAAGTCATTATTCCTTATAATTCTCACCTCTTTTAGCTCCATCAGTTATAATTTGTTGATTTATTTACTTTCATCGGAATGAATGTTGTAGTTTCTAAGAATATAAACTCAGTATTATAAGTTCGTTTAAGATGCGTTTTCTTCTCTTTTGAGATTTGACTTGTTCTCTTTTAGCAAATTTGATCGTTTAATTTGTTCCTTCTTACTGTGTTTTCTGGACTCAATCATATGGATGATTGAGTTCTTAAGTTCCAGAACAAATCCTTTAAATCTGCTCTCAAGTCTGGTTTTCTTCTTTCTTGCCTTGATACATTTTCTTCTTGATACAAGTATAGTTTTTGTTTGTGACGCATTGTGTGTCTCTGATTCGGAATATCATGCTTATTAATAAAATATGATCTAATAATAGTACACTTTATATCACAATATATAAATGCGGATATTAAGTAATCTGTTACTAACATCTTGAATGATTTTTGCTATTTATATCACTTAATATGCTTAAGTGGAATCTGCTTGCTATATCAAGTTAGCTAGGTACTTTGATTTTGACTTAGTTAATAACTTTTTTTTTTGTCATATGATAAAAATCATCATTTAAATTTTGCTTGAATTTTTTATTTATTTTAAAGCTATATAAGTCTTCTCTTCAGCGATAAAAAATATGTTTAAAATATCAAGTTTCTTCTTTTGGTTTCTTTTTTCCTTTTGTCGATAACTGCGTTTTTATTAGTTTCCGTTCTTGAGATAACAAATATAATCAAGATATTATATTTCCAGTTATAGTAGTGACGTTTATTAATGAAGGCAGTAATTGTCTTTTGGTGCATGCCTCACTCTTTAAGCATAATGGTTAAGTCATGATTTAGATTTTAAATAAAGAGAGAGAATTATATTTTAATTATTTTTCCTGATCATGTGCTAGTTAATGTTTTGATAGTTATTCATGATCCAACAACTAATTTTCTAAACTTTATCCCTCTAGGAAATTCATTCAATTAAAAAGAATACTAGCTTATTTCATAAAATGTGAAATTAAATTCAGGCGAAAATAAGAAGCCAAATAAGCGAAGCATTGGAGGGAGGGGAAGAATCAGCATCAGCAAGAGAAGAATGTCCAGAGCACTTCAGGTGGATCCACGAGGATCTGAAGCCATGGAAGAGCAGAGGAATCAGCCGGGACATGGTGGAGAGAGGCACCGCCAACAACATGTCCAATTTCAGGCTCATCATCTTCAACGGAAAGCCTTACCTTAAAAGTACAAGAATTGTTTTGCCACCAGGGACGTCTTCACTCTCTGGGGAATCTTGCAGCTCCTGAGGTTGTACCCTCACAGAGTCCCAGATCTGGAGCTCTTGTTCGAATGTGATGATCAGACCGTCGTCAAGAAGACCAGTTTTCCCGGCAATATTCCTCCGCCTCCTCTTTTCCATTATTGTGGGGATCATAATTCCTATGATATTGTCTTCCCGGATTGGACTTTCTGGGGCTGGTAATTAACGTTATTGCCCATCATGCGTACGTGATTGTTCTATATCTATGAAGGAGCTTTAGAGTAACGGATGAACATGCAGGGCTGAGACTAACATTAGGGCATGGGAGAGAATATCAAAGAGAATAGAAGAGAACAACCAGAAGAGGCAGTGGAAGGATAGAGAACCCTTTGCATTTTGGAAAGGCAATACCAGGGTGGCTCCTACACGCAATGCTCTCGCTCACTGTAATGCCTCCGATCAAAATCAATGGAAGGCCCATGTTTATTCTTTGGTAATACTTCCCCTCGTCTCATTTGGAAAACTTGCTCATAAATCTTCTATTGCCGAATTTATTATCCTACAGTGTCTAAGGATCAGGTCTTTAAGCAAACGTAACTTATTATCAGTTGTCTGCAACTTATTTTCAACTATAAACTAATATCTTTCATCTTATACAAATTTAAAGACAAATTGTACATAGTTAGAGGAGAGTTAGACCCGTTGAAAATAAATTGTAGCTGGATCCTTAGAACTTTTGTACAGTAGTTACTGGTTTTTTCCATCAATTTTTCCCATCTCGTTTCACCCATTTTTACTTCTTTTTATGAACTGATCCTTGACATGCACCGTTTGATATCAGCAATGGGATAAGGAAGCTAAACGAGGGCTTAACAACCACACAAAGCTGGAAAATCAATGTGACCACAGGTAAATTAAAGTTAGTCAAACTTTTTTTAATTAATTTCTCAAAATGAGTGATTACTATACTAATATTAAACAAAATGGAAGGTACAAGATATATGTGGAAGGGAGGTCATGGTCAGTAAGTGAGAAATACATACTGGCATGTAACTCAATGGCCTTATTAGTACAGCCCAATTACTATGACTTCTTCTCAAGAAGTTTGGTGCCTCTTCGCCATTATTGGCCCATCTCCATCCAAAACATGTGCCAACACATCACTTTTGCTGTTGAATGGGGCAACTCCAACATCGACAAGGTCCTAATAATTGCACATGTTTTTGTTTATTGTACCACTAATGACTCAATTAAAATTACTTTATTTTAGTTATTTGATAACGTGCATAATTAGTTGACATGAATAATGATCAGGCAGAAGCAATTGGGAAAGAAGGAAGCAAGTTCATAAGACAGAACCTGAGGATGGAGCTGGTGTATGACTACATGCTTCATGTGTTACGAGAATATGCGAAGCTGTTGAGGTTTGAGGCCACCATACCAGAAGGAGCCGTCGAGCTGTCTCTTGAGTCATTGGCCTCTATGGTTAATAGAAAGGCCAGGAAGTTTCTAGAAGATTCCAGGGTGAAGAAGCCAGCCACAGATAGAGCTCCCTGCAAAATGCCTCCTCCTTTTCAACCTCAAAAGCTTCATGTCTTGCTCCACACAAAGGAGAGTCTCGTCAAGCAGGTGGAGATGGAGGGCAATCAATACTGGCAAACCCTTCATAATACCAACTAGTCAATATAATATATATTATTAAATCTCTCACAAAATCGCATTATACATTCATTCTTTGAATTAAGTGTTGTAATGCACGAGAAAATTAATGTGTTTAGTTAACATTTAATTTTTTTTTTTTATGGTTTGCAGTGAGAAACATATCTTTCATGAATGTTATATTGACATGCAAATTTTGTTAGTTATTTTTTTTTCAAAAAAAAAAGTTGATCGTTTAATTGAGATTCACGTTGCTTATGAACATGTAATATTTTTTTTAAATGCATAGCAAAAATACACACAAAGTTTACATGAATATATTTCCTAAAATCTTAAATATAAAAGTTATTTAGCAGGTTTATTTTGATCTTAAATATAAGATATTGATCTATTTCTTCTCCCAAGCTTATAATTTTTCTTTCAAATCATCCCCATTAAATGCATATATTAATTTTCATTGAGAGAGTTTCAACGCAAATAATTAAAGAGAATATTTCAAGATATACCTGTTTTGAAAAAAAAAATCTAATTTAATTAATTTTTAAGTCTCTACTAGTACTGACAAGTTATTTGGATTTTTTTTTTATATTAGGGATAGTAGAGAGTGCTAGATTTCTTGATACATAATGCCATAATTCCATAAAGTCTAATTATAAAAAAGAAGGGTATACAAGAGTTTGCATGGAAATTATGTCGAAGTTTAGAACAAATCACAAGAGGAGGTTGCAAATATTTTTTTAAGAGACCAACAAAGTCTTCGTTTACTAAAGTCAGTGTGATACGCGTTATCCAAGCTCACTGAATTCTAAATTATAAGATGATTAAAATAAGTGAGAATATACCAACAAGTTGTTAAGATGGTAAGTAATTTCAACCCGTAAAAAAAAAAACAAATTTAAAATTTAAGAAGTGCACTTATTGAAAATGCTCCCATCCTGACAGAAATTAATTTTAAGTCTAAAATGACTTGATAAAGATGTTTTATATTAAAACAAAATACAAATTTGGAATAATTAGCTCGAATATCTTAACGAAGGATGATAACATTGACTTCTCAAGTCTTTGCCACTAAACATGTCGATTAACTAAATTTTTTAATTGGCCTGGAAAAAAAATAATTTTTTTGAATTATGATATAAAGGCAAGAGATAGGATTTGGAAACATCAGTTTACCAATATTATATTGTTTTTGTAACCCCAAGTGATCAACATACAATTAAAAATTGTAATAAGTTTGATCATCTGTTTGTTTCTATTTAAAAATATATAATAAAAAAAGTTGCACCCATATTGACTAATAATATTGATCCACCCATTGATTGATATATAAAAATAAAATTTCACAAATTCACGCGTGTTGACTAATATATTATACTTATCAGCTCAGTCGTTGCCGTATTTAAATAAAATCGTGAAAAGAACCAAAACAATTAAATTTGATTAAATAATTTATAAATGTCTTTATCAGCCAGTCCACGAGACTACGATGCATCCTCGCGCCTACCACGGTAGTTAAAAGGCCTAAATAACTTACATAAGAAGGGATTGTTTTTTGGTTATTTTATTTTCTTTTTGCCAAGAAAAAGAAGAAAAGAAAAAAGGAAAGAAAATTGCCATCACTTGTCTTCTTGATACACACACATATAAATTCTACTTCCAATGCATATCTATTTCTATCTCGAAACAGCGCTGAGAAAGCAGAGGATCCTCATGTAATTGGCTAAAACAGTATCCTACAAATTTTTGTGGAATTGAGTGGTATTGAGCAGATACTTAATATAAAATCTATTTTATAGTACAATTTACATTACGTAATAAGTTTTATATTAAAGATCAAAAAAGTATTGTTTAGACACAAATACATCATGGCAAATTTGTAAATTGGAGGATGGCTAAAACTGTAACATATAGGGGGATCATGTTTAAAAACATTTATAAGTATTTTTTGTATAAATAGCTTATCATTTCAAACAGGCCCATAAAAAATAGGATACTAAGAAACACCAATACCAACAAATACGATACGATATAGCATGATACGTTGAATACGGCAATTTTTGGAACTTAAGGATGAGTACGGGAATATACATACATGTAACATATTTCAACATTTTAAGGGATGGAGGCGAGAATATTTAAGTTTTAAACAAGTATTTCTAAAATAATATAAATATATTGATAATAAGCAAAGCACCAAAAACCATATGACTGATTGCTGGTTTAGAGAAAAGGATCGATATTATAAAAATAAAAAAAATGTTTTAAAAAAAAATTAAAAAACGCATCAATGATAGTAGGATTATAGGAACCGAAGCATGTCATAGTGTAACTTCGTATAAAATAGGCATCGTTGCAACGTATGTTGCCGTTGGCACGTGTGTGAGGACGGGGCCGGCCGACCCCACTCTACCTCTACGCTTGGCGTTAACATTTCAGAACTTCGTTCATTGGCGCCAGCCACGCTTACGCTTGGCGGCTATAAAACTGCAGGTAACGACTTTTGGTCTTCGCCCCTGCCGTTTCGCTCGTTTTTGAATTCAACAATCTCCCGTCGGAAATTCTCATATTCCATTCCCTTCCTGGCTTCTGTACTTCTATCCACCGTCCCTCTCCTTCTCCTGCAACTCTCTGTTCTATTCGTCTCATTCAATATTATGCTTCCTCGTTGAAGCTACTCCGTCCCCCCTTATCCTTTTGTTTTTGCCTTTCCCCTCTTTCCTTCTCCATAAGCTCTTTAAGTGATCGTCCAGAAGGTCAAACCTGAGGTGTGTTCCTCTTCTGATTCTCCTTCACCATTTTTTGGCTTATTTTATTGTTTTTCTATGTCTTTCTTTCTGGGGTATCGCGAGACTTGTGCTAGTCTTTGGTTAGATACTTTTTCTTGTTTCGGGGAACTTTTATGGTTCTAAAGGTGTTTGATGTATGGTTCCGTGAGTATATTCGAGTGGAATCTGCTTTTGGGGTTAAAGTTATGGGTTTTCAGGATTCAGTTTTTTTCCCTCCTCGGGAAAAAATGGCCTGAGAGTTCGTTACAGAAATAGCTCCTGTGCTTCCAAAATATGTTGATTACAAATATTGTAGTTGGTTTATTTCGCTTCATCCAAGAGGAGTACGTCTTGAAGCCTTGGTTTTCTTTCAATTCATTTTATTTTTAACCAGAGGTTTATGATTCACCTCTGGATTCCCGTCACAACACAAGAAGGGGTTGCCTTTTGTCCCTGTTCCAAGCTACGTATTTCTCAAAACTTTGGGAATATAAAGTATACATGTCCGTTTGCTTATGTCTTACTTTTTGGTGATAAGACCGTTGCTGGATTCGGTGGTTGATAACTTCATACTTCTGCACTGCTCCTCTTTTCCTTGAGCTTAAAGGAATACTTGCTTTTTGGCGGAATATTCCCTCTTCTTTTTTGTTATGCAGCTTTTCTTGAAAATAATTTACATTCAGTTCTTCTTCTTTTTTTTTCTGTTTAATTCATCGTGTTTAGTTCTGTTCCATTGTTGATTTTCCTGATTGATTGGAGTTACAAGTCTCTTAAATAAAACAAGCTTTTAAAAATAAATTCAGATGCCTTTTCCTTTCCCTGATGATCGAAACACTGTATCTGTGCTTGAATAATCAGTATATTGGGAATTTCCGACTATTTATGCACATATCGTAATATGCAGACTCGGAAAATCTAGAGATGCATTGAATATTGTTAAGGATAGCTGCGTCTCCAGCTTTACGTAATACCCTCAAGTACATCATGCATTAATAAAACGAAAAAGGAAGAGTTTTTCTGCCAAAATAACTGAAATTTGAAACATAGATGCTTCATGTCTCAAGAACTCTAGCATATGTATTCCAAATTCACTGAGAACTGCTTTATTTCTTTTAGACTGCTTCTATGGACATAGTAATACGATCAGGAAAGCATGAACAAAGTGCCAGGCTAAGGAATATCCAGTTTAACTCATTAACCTTGCCTCCTCTTGTTTCTTTCTGTTTCAGATATAAACAACTTTCCCTCAGCAAAATTTTTTGGAGGCAAATTAAATGGCAAACCTCAAGCTTGGTGTGGAAGTTGTGGGTGCTCATGACCTCATGCCTAAAGATGGACAAGGTTCCTGCAGTGCTTATGTGGAACTTCTCTTTGATGATCAGAAATTTCGAACCACAATTAAAGAAAAAGATGTAAGTCCTTATTGGAATGAAAAGTTTTACTTCAACATCACTGATCCAACTAAACTAGCAAGCCTCGCTCTTGAAGCCACTGTCTATCACTACAACAAAACATCTGGGTCCAAACACTTTATTGGCAAGGTTCGGCTAACTGGAACATCATTTGTTCCCTATTCTGATGCTGTTGATTTGCACTATCCTCTTGAAAAGAAAGGCTTTATTGGACGCGTAAAAGGAGAGCTTGGTTTGAAAGTCTACGTCGTAAATGATCCTTCTGTACGATCATCAAACCCTCTTCCTCCTATGGAACCCCTTTTGAACACAGATCACTCAACTGAAGATCAAATTCGGACTCCAGTATCGTTTACAGATGCAATCAAGAACACCATTCCCCAGAAGAAAACTGAGTCAAAGCGCACATTTCATAAGCTTCCTCAATCAAAACAAGATCCTTCACCCAAACCAAGTTTACAGCAGAGTGTAAACTTCGCTATGAATGAGATGAAATCCGCACAGCCTGCTGCAAAAGCTGTACAAGCATTTGCAAGCGCGTCATCTCCGGTTGATTTTGCACTCAAAGAGACTAGTCCATTTCTTGGAGGAGGACGAGTTGTTGATGGGAGAATTAAACGTGGGAATAGGCCTGCCAGCACCTATGATCTTGTTGAACAGATGCAGTACCTTTTTGTGCGAGTTGTGAAAGCTCGAGACCTTCCAACGAAAGACGTCACTGGCAGCCTTGATCCATATGTGGAGGTTAAGGTTGGAAACTACAAAGGAACCACCAAGCACTTCGAGAAGAACAAAAACCCTGAATGGAATGAGGTGTTTGCCTTTGCAGGGGACAATGTGCAATCATCTTTTCTCGAGGTTGTGATTAAAGACAAGGATGTGGTTCTTGATGATCTTGTTGGAACTATAAGGATTGATCTTCATGACGTTCCTAAGAGGGCTCCACCTGATAGTCCACTGGCTCCACAATGGTATTGGATCGAGAACAAAAATCGGGAAAGAAAGAATGGTGAATTGATGCTTGCAGTATGGTATGGCACACAAGCTGATGAGGCTTTTGCTGATGCTTGGCATTCTGATGCAATATCTCCTGGTGGAAGCTCTTCAGCTGCCTACTCTCAGATTCGATCAAAAGTCTATCATTCACCGAGACTGTGGTATGTTCGAGTAAGGGTAATTGAAGCACAAGACTTAATTGTGCCAGAGAAAGCTCGATTTCCAGATGCATATGTGAAGGCACGGTTGGGTAACCAAATTTTGAAGACGAAATCTGTTCAAGCCAGGACCCTGAACCCGCGTTGGGAGCAGGAGCTAATGTTTGTTGCTGCAGAACCCTTTGATGAACCATTAATCATTTCAGTTGAAGATCGTGTTGGTCCTAACAAGGATGAGACTATTGGCAATCTTGTTATACCTTTGAATACAGTGGTAAGGCGTGCAGATGATCGATTTGTCCCAAGTAAATGGTACCACCTTGAAAAATCTGTTTCATCTGCCGTGGAAAGTGCGGAGCACGGAAAAAAGAAAGAAAAAGATAAGTTCTTCAGCAGGCTTCACCTCAATGTCTATCTTGAAGGCGGCTATCATGTGCTTGATGAATCAACTTATTACAGTAGTGATCTTCGTCCTACGGCAAAGCAGCTCTGGAAGAAGTCAATTGGGATCTTAGAACTTGGGATTCTGAACATTGATGGACTTCAACCCACAAAAACAAGGGAAGGGAAGGGGACTTGTGATACATACTGCGTGGCAAAGTATGGACAAAAATGGGTTCGAACTAGGACCATTATTGACAGCCTTAATCCGAGGTACAATGAGCAATACACATGGGAAGTGCATGATACAGCAACAGTTCTTACTATTGGGGTATTTGATAATGCTCAGATTCATTCCTCAAATGGTGGTAATAAAGACGCAAGAATTGGCAAGGTTCGAATCCGGATCTCTACCCTTGAAACGGGTCGAGTTTACACACACTCTTACCCTCTACTTATGCTGCAACCTTCTGGGGTGAGGAAGACAGGGGATCTTCACTTGGCAATAAGATTTTCCTGTACATCAATGATGAATATGATGCATCTGTATTTCAAACCCCATTTGCCTAAGATGCACTATGTGAAGCCACTTAATATTATGGAGCAGGAGAAGCTTCGTCACCAAGCTGTGAACATTGTGGCAGCTCGACTGAGCCGAGCTGAGCCGCCTTTGAGGAAGGAGGTGGTTGAGTACATGTCTGATACAGATTCTCATAAATGGAGCATGAGACGTAGCAAGGCGAATTTCTGCCGTTTGATGCAAGTTTTCCATGGATTACTCTCAGTAGGAAGATGGATTGGGGAAGTTTCAAGGTGGAAGAATCCTCTAACAACAGTGCTAGTACACATTCTGTTTCTCATGCTCGTGTGTTTCCCAGAACTCATCCTTCCAACAATTTTTCTTTACATGTTCGTGATTGGAATGTGGAAGTGGAGGTTCAGACCAAGAAAACCTCCTCATATGGACGTTAGAATCTCTCAAGCAGATGTTGTGATGCCAGATGAACTTGATGAGGAGTTCGACACTTTTCCGACCACAAAAAGCCCAGACGTCGTACGTCACAGGTATGATCGGTTAAGGAGCGTGGCCGGGAGGATTCAGAGCGTTGTCGGAGACATAGCTACACAAGGAGAGAGGATCCATGCACTTCTAAGCTGGAGGGATCCTCGCGCCACAGCCATATTCATGGTAATATGTCTTGTGGCTGCATTAGTATTGTATGTGACACCATTTCAGATTATAGTTCTGTTTGCTGGATTTTATCTCATGAGGCATCCGAAACTCAGACACAAGATGCCATCGCAGCCGGCGAATTTCTTCCGCCGCCTGCCTGCTCTAACAGATACGATGATGTAATTATAGCTCCTGTGTGGGTGGCAGCGCCTGTAAAAATCCTGGGATGATGTCTGTTTATTTAATGAGTTCATGGAAGTTGATACAGATGATGTGTACATGCTGTGGAAAACTGTAATGTAATGATTAGATTTTACGAGACTTGCCCCCCCCCCCCGGGGATATGTTAAACTCCTATCGAATGAGATGCCTATCTACTGAAACTTTTTTTTTCTTTTTGTTCATTCAAAAAAAAAAGAGAAAGAAAAAACATCAGGCATAATTATAAATTATTTTTCTCTCTCTCATGTTTTTTAAGTACTCTTGTTTTCTTTTTCCTTCTTCATCCGGGAGATGTTGCTTGGAATTAGATGTGTAGTTTGGAAAAGTCGAAAGGAAGAGTCGCAACACAAAGACCAGGTCATAGGTCTCATTTGTCACCTCACCGGACATAGACGTGTATGGCCAAGCCCCTTCGTCATAATAAACAATTTTTGACCTGCATAATAAATTAAGTTGTAATTTATATATGTGTGCGCGTGATTTATACACGCACATATATATCTTTGATTTTTTTTTTCTTACCGACATATATCTTTGATTTTATTTGAGCATCCGACAGAAAAATTGTTGGTGTATTAGATAAGGTAGGCTTAAAATATTTTCTCATGGTGACGTGTCATATGACTGTGCGCCTGGCAGTCTCCGGCAACACAATTGAGGCGTCGCGTGCGGGATACTCCCTCCATTCCTTATTATAAGAGACATTTGATACTTATAGCATGTTCCTATATATAAGAGAACTTAACAGTTGTCTATACTTTTTTGTGTTGATTTTCTATTTTACCCATATTTATTGTTTCCAACTCATACTCTCCCTCCCTCCCACTTCTCTTTCTTTTAATAATTTAATTGTTCTCTTTTATGCTCTCTCTCCTTATTAATGAGGGTATTTTTGGAAAAAAGATTATACTTTTTACACATTGATTGTTCTTAACTAATTTTAACTGTTTTTTTAATTAAGGTAATTCGGTTATTCGTCTCTTATAATAAGGAACGGGGGGAATATCTTGTTTATGATGAAAGAAGCTATCTCTATCACTGTAAGATCATAAAATGATTAAAGTCTATTACTGCACCTTTCCTGTGTTTAATTTTTTTTAATTTTATCCAAGATTTGAGAGATAAACTTCCTTCGCCCAAAAAAAAATGTTAAGATAAAATTGAAAGACCATATATTTTTTTAAAGGCCCAATACTGTTTACCAGCTTTCCCTTTTTATTGTTTGTTTGGTGGATGGGTATCTCTAAATCGGGCTGAAGAGTTATTACAAGGTCCAAGACGTGTTTACAAGAGCATCCAGAGAAGTTTAAATATGTTGGCAAAATAAAAATAAAAAAGGTTGAAGTTTATATACTGAATGGTAATGATTTTAACTTAGGTTCAACTTCGATCCCTCTCACTTTTTTTATTTTATACTTTCTATTTTTTATGTTCACCTCATCAGTCCTTCAAGGATTTCAGGGCGTATCTGAAATTCATCGAGTAATTCGGTATGTCCATAATTAGAGCAATTTTATTCAGGATACCATTAGACAATAAACATGGGTACCTTTTTTAACGGAATTCGAACCTACGTAGTAGACCAACCCTTTTGTTAGATCTAACTCCTATTCATAACAGTCTTGTATTTTGATAAATCTAGATGATACTGAACCCATTTACATAAGGTAGCGTACTCTTAGAAATTGAAATGAAAGAAAAATAAAACTAAATTGATTGCATGTCAGCAAAGCATCTCAAAATTAAAGAAGATTAAATCAAACAAGTGTGTTAAATTAAACATGTTGCCTTTGGGTTTATCTGGTCATCACCGGCAAAGCAAATTATGAGTTATATGCTCTAATCTTGTCTTGCAGTGGAAACCAGGCAACGTAAAATTCTTCATTACCTTTTTTAATTGTTTTTAGGATTTGAATGCTAATGGCCAAAACAAAGGAAAAGCCCTACAAAGATGATGTAGTTATCATCATTATGGTTAAGTAACGGCGAAACAGAACTCAATGGCTGACCAAAAAAAAGGAACCTTTATAGATCAACTTACATATATACACACACAAACACATTAAAATTGTCACCCATACCATAAATCAAAACGTCGTGAGCTCACGAAGGAGAGAGACAAAGAAATTAACAAAATCAGAATGAAGGTGTTTTGCAGAAAGCCATCCTTGCTTCTACTGGTTATCCTCCTTGCAACGAATTGTTTGTACATTATTGAAGCTCAGAAATGTCGCCAAAGTGGTGCGGTGAAAGGGAAAAAGGCACCTCCTGGACAATGTAACAAAGAGAATGATTCAGACTGCTGTAAAGAAGGGAAATTGTATCCAGTTTACAAGTGTTCACCACCAGTCTCTTCCCACACAAAGGCACATCTCACACTGAACAGTTTTGAGAAAGGCGGAGATGGAGGAGGCCCTTCAGAATGTGACAATCACTATCATTCTGATGACAAACCAGTTGTGGCACTTTCCACTGGCTGGTTCAACCACAAGAGTAGGTGTCTCAAGAACATCACCATAACTGCCAATGGTCGGAGCGTGGTGGCCATGGTGGTTGACGAGTGTGATTCCACTAGAGGCTGTGATGCAGACCATGATTACCAACCTCCATGTGACAACAACATTGTTGATGCCTCCAAGGCTGTCTGGGAAGGTTTGGGAATTCCCAGGAGTCAGTGGGGCTGGTACGATATTGCATGGTCTGATGCCTGATACGCTAATAACACTACTGTAGGATTTCATGCATCGGTGCACTGTATTATGCTATGTATACTTTGTGTTTTGTGATCTTTACTCCTCTTTTCCTATGGCTTTTTTACATCCTCATCCTATGTGAATATTAAATATGTACCGAATGCTTTGTGTAATGTGAAAATCTTAATATACTGGATTGTTCATTTATATTAATGCAGTTCCTCATATGTGGCGGCTATACAATTAGATGTTTACTGCGGTGCTTGTTTTCCCATTATTTTGATTGTGCAGTTTACAAATTGAATTTTGCATGGCCATACGAGGTTATACCTTTCGCAGCTAATCATGTCCTTTCATATATAATAATTGCAAGACTCCAAAAATTATTCTCTTACTACTGAAATGCTTAATTTGTACTAAAAGATACTGTTAATAAGACATGAACAAATGTTGAGTCATCACTACCTTGTTGAATGTCCCTCCCGATATTGGCAACAGAAAAACTCCACACATAGCTTAACTTAGACTCCATAACTCACAGGTCTCACATTTAGTCACTGAATATTTTATTTAATTCAAAATATAGAGATCAGAAGCTCATAAAAGATGACGCTTAGGGCCAGCACTACACAGATTCTATAAACTGTTGATGCCATTTAACCTTAGCAGTTCATTCTCCTCCCAGATTCTTGTTCTTCTTACGCCGCTTTGTCGTCTTCTTCGCACGAGAGTGATCTTCACCCAGCGCCTTCACTGTTGCCGGCTTCTTCGGTCAAAAGATGGGCAAAGGAGCATCATTATAAGAAAAGATCTTGGACAGTGACGTTCTATCTACTTGGGTTCGTTTTCAACTGGACTACCTACCAGATTCTGAAAATTTGATATATATATATATTCGAACAATTTCATAGAAAGATTCTGAAAATTGGACGAGATCAGCCACTATCATTTCAGAGTCAAGAAACGAAAAACCCAGTAACCAAAGTTGGAAACAGCACCTTCTTTTAAGCGCGTCCCTTTCGGGGTATTGAAATCCAAACCATGGTCTCATCTCTATTTTAGCTATGTCGCGCCAAAGAAGCATTGAGCTCTTTTTATATTTCAAACTTACTATTGGTCATTTTTCATCTTATTTTCCAAGAGAGAATTGCCAAATTTTCTGTGAGGAATATGGGAGACATCAACCATATATATTGCCTTTTAAACTGTCAGGTTTGTTTACGCGAGTACTTTTATATCATTTCAACAAAATTGATGATGAATTTGATTGCCAATAGTTTGATTAATTACTAATTTAATTATGTGGTTGTGAGATCATTATTTCGATGGAAAATAATATGATACTTGAAGTGAATTTCAGATGAGCCGGTGATTTAAAAAAACATCTGTGTAGCTATATGCAAGTCTCACCTTTTTTCCTTTATACCAGTATATGTTTTAAATAATCTAATTTTATCTGGGTGTGTATTTTTCAATAGGCTTTACAATTTATCGAAAATAACAACAACAATATATTTATCCCCAAGAAATTAACCTGCTCAACGCATATTGAGAAAATACAAACTCAGTACTCAAACAGTACCATATATATAAGTATTATTAGAACCCTCGATACATAATA